>NW_021703770.1:30615743-30650447 GCF_005190385.1 Monodon monoceros | reverse complement strand
CTTTATAACAAAGTGAATCAGTTATACATATACATATGTTCCCATATGTCTTCCCTCTTGCGTCTCCCTCCCTCCCACTCTCCCTATCCCACCCCTCCAGGCTGTCACAAAGCACCGAGCTAATATCCCTGTGCCTTGCGGCTGCTTCCCCCTAGCTATCTACCTTACTACGTTTGTTAGTGTGTATATGTCCATGACTTTCTCTCGCCCTGTCAAAGCTCACCCTTCCCCCTCCCCATATCCTCAAGTCCGTTCTCCAGTAGGTCTGCGTCTTTATTCCTGTCTTACCCTAGGTTCTTCATGACATTTTTTTCCCCTTAAATTCCATATATATGTGTTAGCATACGGTATTTGTCTTTTTCTTTCTGACTTACTTCACTCTGTGTGACAGACTCTAGGTCTATCCATCTCATTACAAATAGCTCAATTTCATTTCTTTTTAAGGCTGAGTAATATTCCATTGTATATATGTGCCACATCTTTTTTATCCATTCATCCGATGATGGGCGCTTAGGTTGTTTCCATCTCCGGGCTATTGTAAATAGAGCTGCAATGAACATTTTGGTACATGACTCTTTTTGAATTATGGTGTTCTCAGGGTATATGCCCAGTAGTGGGATTGCTGGGTCATATGGTAATTCTATTTGTAGTTTTTTAAGGAACCTCCATACTGTTCTCCATAGTGGCTGAACCAATTCACATTCCCACCAGCAGTGCAAGAGTGTTCCCTTTTCTCCACACCCTCTCCAGCATTTATTGTTTCTAGATTTTTTGATGATGGCCATTCTGGTGTGAGATGATATCTCATTGTAGTTTTGATTTGCATTTCTCTAATGATTAATGATGTTGAGCATTCTTTCATGTGTTTGTTGGCATTCTGTATATCTTCTTTGGAGAAATGTCTATTTAGGTCTTCTGCCCATTTTTGGATTGGGTTGTTTGTTTTTTTGATATTGAGCTGCATGAGCTGCTTGTAAATTTTGGAGATTGATCCTTTGTCAGCTGCTTCATTTGCAAATATTTTCTCCCATTCTGAGGGTTGTGTTTTGGTCTTGATTATGGTTTCCTTTGCTGTGCAAAAGCTCTGAAGTTTCATTAGGTCCCATTTGTTTATTTTTGTTTTTATTTCCATTACTCTAGGAGGTGGGTCAGAAAGGATCTTGCTGTGATTTATGTCATAGAGTGTTCTGCCTATGTTTTCCTCTAAGAGTTTGATAGTTTCTGGCCTTACATTTAGGTCTTTAATCCATTTTGAGCTTATTTTTGTGTATGGTGTTAGGAAGTGATCTAATCTCATACTTTTACATGTACCTGTCCAGTTTTCCCAGCACCATTTATTGAAGAGGCTGTCCTTTCTCCACTGTACATTCCTGCCACCTTTATCAAAGATAAGGTGTCCATATGTGCGTGGGTTTATCTCTGGGCTTTCTATCCTGTTCCATTGATCTATCTTTCTGTTTTTGTGCCAGTACCATACTGTCTTGATTACTGTAGCTTTGTAGTATAGTCTGAAGTCAGGGAGCCTGATTCCTCCAGCTCCTTTTTTCATTCTCAAGATTGCTTTGGCTATTCGGGGTCTTTTGTGTTTCCATACAAATTGCGAAATTTTTTGTTCTAGTTCTGTGAAAAATGCCAGTGGTAGTTTGATAGGGATTGCATTGAATCTGTAGATTGCTTTGGGTAGTAGAGTCATTTTCACAATGTTGATTCTTCCCATCCAAGAACATGGTATATCTCTCCATCTATTTGTATCATCTTTAATTTCTTTCATCAGTGTCTTATAATTTTCTGCATACAGGTCTTTCGTCTCCTTAGGTAGGTTTATTCCTAGATATTTTATTCTTTTTGTTGCAATGGTAAATGGGAGTGTTTTCTTGATTTCGCTTTCAGATTTTTCATCATTAGTATATAGGAATGCCAGAGATTTCTGTGCATTAGTTTCATTCACTTTGAATAGACTGTTAACTCCTGAGAGTGTCGTATCTTTATTTTTCTTTCTTGGCATTCTCGGGAAAAATGTCCATGTGTATTCCTTCTGATTTTCTTATTCTTCCCCACCTTCAGGCAAAATGAAAAGAGTAAACATAGTTATAAATTGGTGTTAGATGTGATATTTTAAAAATAAACTTATTTATTTATTTTTGGCTGTGTTGAGCCTTCGTTGCTGCATGCGGGCTTTCTCTAGTTGCAGTGAGCAGGGGCCACTCTTCGTTGTGGTGCATGGGCTTCTCATTGCGGTGGCTTCTCTTGTTGCAGAGCACAGGCTCTAGGCACGTGAGCTTAAGTAGTTGTGGAACGCGGGCTTAGTTACTCCTCACCGTGTGGGATCTTCCCGGACCAGGGCTCAAACCTGTGTCCCCTGCGTTGGCAGGCAGATTCTCAACCACTGCGCCACCAGGGAAGCCCAGGAGCACAGTCTTAAAGGAGATGCACTTGTGAAAACAAGACACTGCAGTATATTTTGATGCTTGAGAGGATACTACAGCGGCTCCCAAGAGGAAGGGCCTAGCTTCCTGCTGGGGAGGAAGAAGCCTCCAGAGGTGAATGATGACCACCAGAAGCCGCTGGTTCTGGCGCGTTGCCTGGGTGATAATTTTAAAGCAACATGGTTTACATATCACTTAGCAAACATTTATCACCTACTATGTTCTAGGCATTGTTCTAGAACTGTGGGACACAGCAATGAATGAAACCATCAAATAAACCTATCGATAATTTCTACCCCTGTGGACTTTACATTCTATATCAGTGTTATTTCCGTAAGTAATGACAGTAACAATTTTCTGGCTCCATACATTTTTGCTTTTTTCAACACTCTTTCAGGTATAATTCAGGCCTAACAGGCCACAATTTTGAAAGTGTAAGTTAAGCACAACAAAATAGTTTTATATGTATTTGTATGTATATTATATTTAGGTATTGTAGAAGGAGTATTGAAAGTGGGTAATCTGTGCTCTAGTTCTAACTCTCCTCTAACTAAATGTGCAGCTTGGCAGGTTATATAAACTCCTCCAACCATGTGTAAAATTGGAAGGAACTCTAAGGTTCCTTCAGCTCTAAGAAATTTTTGTGATTTTAAAGTTTTAAAAAAGGTATATAAAAAGTAGCTTCTCTATAGAATGTGTTATTGTTCTAATGATAGTGTTATCTCAGTGTGGATCCAGAATTCAAACCTTATTCTTTATAAGTTAAAACTGTATCACCTACACCAACTATACTGAATGAGAAGCAAGGAGACTAGGTAAGAAGACTACTGATAAACCAAAATCCTTACATCTTTGCAGTTTCTATACTTCAGCGTTTCTACTTAAAAATTTCCCATCCTGCTTATGGGTAAGGATTTATCCAAAGATCTGAATATGGAACATTCTCTTTTATGATAAATTCCCAACAGCCTCAATATTGGTTAAATAGATATGGTAAAAGCATATAGAACAAAAGATAATTTTTGGTAGAGAAGCACAATTTTAAATGATGCTACACATTCTTTAGCTTTTAGGTTTAAAGAAATCCCTTTCTCTGTTGCTGGCCACTGTTGCATGTTTTCAAGAATAGGTGAGGAGTGTGAATAGAAATTTAAAAAAACAACCCCATATCACCTAGCATAGTGCTAAGTACATAGAAGATATTCAATAAGTACTTACTGATATTGATTCATTAGATTGTCAAGAACTGTGAAAAGTCTGAGATTTTACTCTACTTACAAGTTAGCCTGCCACAGTTTCATGGATGCTGGTAGAAGATATGAGACTCTGGGTCAGAGAGGAAGGACAGTTTATTACTCACAGCAATAGCAGTAGCCAGAGCGTGATCATTTCTGCCAATCTCTGAACACCTATTCCCACATGGTGACATGAAGAGGGCCAGATAATACCTGCACGTGCAGTGGGTTGAGTTATAGCAGTGGAGCTCTGAGCCTCAGAACCTCAAATCTTTTATAACATGGAATGAGCATGCTTGCCCTTTGCTCCAGAAGGAGACATCTTTTTTTCTAAGGCTGTAACCGTATCTGCCCTTGCCTTTAGAGGCACATCTTATCTTCCAGGTCTGTTTTCTATACCAGGGGTCCCCAACCCCTTGGACGTGGACTGATAGCGGTCCATGGCCTGTTATGAACCAGGCAGTACAGCAGGAAGTGAGCTGCGGGTGAGTGAGTGAAGCTTCATCTGCTGCTCCCCATCGCTCCCCATCGCTTGCATTACTGCCTGAACCATCCAGCCCCCCATTCCCCCCGCCCAGAAGGTTGGAGGCCGCTGTTCTATACAGACATCCTTGAGAAGATACTACAAAAGAATCAGAAGTCAGTGCCTCTTTTCACAAGACAGGCTGAAAAGAGAGACTCATGGAGAATTGTCTCCCAACATAAAATTCTTTACTAGAGTTATTGTTATATTAAAGGATGAAAAGGCAAATTTAGATTTCATCTTCTTTATCTCTATTCACTAAAATACTAGAAACTGATAAACATGTGACATTTATTTAAAAAGCTTCAGAGAAGAGTACACTGAAAGTAGTATTTAAGTAAATTCTTGAATATTGTTGAATGCACACATCAAACATTTGACTATATTTACATTTTGAATCAAGGGGGACGGAAAGGGAGCTTATATAACAATTCACGTGCTTTACATATAAAGTAATGAGACTGCATGTCAATGTCCAGGGATTTAGAGAGTGTTCAAAAGCACAAGCTGAACATATTGTACAACCATGACATTTAAGATGTTTTAAATTAAAAAAGTTTAATTCAAGACTTTCATTCACTTTTTCAAATACCTTAGTGAAATGAAACTCCAGATACTATGTTTATGTTCTTCTGAGGGTCTGTTAATGAATATAGCTGTACCCCTTATGTTAAGTTGGAATTGGTTAGCCACTTGACTAGTATTGTTTGCAAACAAACCAATAAACAAACAACAACAACATAAAACCCCGCAAACCAAAGACCAATGAAAACGAACCAGCAACCAAAATTACTGCCTGTATCTTTAAATTCTTATATGTGTTTTGGAATTTGTTTGACAAAGTTAAGTTGGTTTTAAAATTTAGCACAGTGACTCAGTTGCAGCTGTTCCAAATAATTGGTCATGAGCTTTTTATACTATCTGGCTTAATTTAACAGAGTACAGCTTCCTGCCATTTTTTCTTCTCTGTGATCCAGAATCTGAAATATACACATCTTAAGGGATTATATCAATTGTTCATATTTAAGAATAACAATCTAGCATTGGCTTTACGAAGAGCAGTTTTTATATACTTTTTATTTTAGATACTTTCATCTGGATAGACAAAATATAATAGGAATTGCAATGTATTTTTAAAATAAGAAACCTGTGCTCATTGTATGAATTTAGAAAACTCAGGCATATAAAGAAGTAATCCTTACACTTAGAGATAGCTACTTAAACATTTGGCATATGACCCAATAACTATGTCTTGACATCTGATTTACTAGTTTTGCAATGATTAAAACTATTTATATATTATTGTGGTGGAAGTCAATACATACATAAACAAATCACCAGTCCTGATTCAGTGAGAACCATTTCCCTTAAAAAAAAATATATATATATATATACTTCCTTACATTAGCAACAACAATACAACCACAGCAACAAAACAAAAAGGTGTGCTCCTAATATATCTTAACAATAAACATTAGCTACTTGACAACCATAAAGAGGAGTTAGCACCTACCTGACCGGGTTACTTAAGATCTTTATATAGGCAGGTGTTTTCCCTCGGACTGTTTTCGTGTCCTCAAAGCACAGTTTATACTGTGGCACTGCAATGTTTAAGTCTGTTGCACATTTTTGGTCCTAATTCTCCTGTATAGAAGAGAAACATAACAGTTGTAACACATGCACTGAAGTTTATTTCTCTGTTCAACTCTTAACTCATGTATTTATTTGAAATATGATTATAGGGAAAAATGAGCTGGTTTTAAATAAACATATCAGATCCTATACCTTTGAATGGATATTTATTCCTTTAAAGTAGTCATCTTGGGAGACTATAGGTTTATTCCAACTATTCTGTCATTACTGTTTACATTTCTTAGGGATTAGGCATGGGCATCTTTTGTAAGAGTGAAAGCACGAAAGAGAGAGTAAAAGAACCGAAGGAGCAAGAGCATCAGCAGGAGAGTCCCACTGTTGTGTCCATCTTCATATTTTCAGCCAAACATTTAGAGAAGCCTCGTACTGGGGACTCTGGCTGGATCCTGTTTAGACTCTCAACTGAGACTTGATGGATATATGGGCTAAAGACATGTATGTGTATTGAAGTTGATTATCTCTGATTAAGATTTACACCTAGCATCAGAATACATAGCATCAGTGCGTTGATTAGGGACAGAATATTCCAGGTACATTTTCACAAAGCTACCTTCCAGCAACTCTCTTTAGTTCCAGTGGTTTTTGGTAAGATGTAGAGGTGCTAAAGTGAAGGAGGGAGAGAGAGGAAATCTTGGTTCTGATTTTGTGATATTATTTAGTTTTTCAGCAAATGTTGGCAATGTTAACGGAAAACCCGAATGAACTTTTTGGCCAACCCAATATTTTTGCCTCCTATAGAATTGTATTAATATGATTACTTAAATCTAAAAAATAGAAAATTGAGAAGACTGAAAGATAGAATTTTACTAAGGGTGAAAAAAGGTCAAGACTAGTGCTGTAGTCTTAGAGTGCCAGAAAGCAAGAAGAGGGCTCTCTTTCCCAGTTCTTTCAGGGATACTCCTAAACTTTATCATTCTCTTTGAATTTTCACCTCCTTTCCCATACTCTTCACTCTCAATTGGTGACCTGACTTCCTACTTCATTGGGAAAATGGAGTCCATAACACATGAACTCTCTCATTTTTATACATTCTACTTAATATTTGCTTGTATATATAGATTTACTTGTATTTATATTTTGTGGTGAACATTTGTTGGTTATTTCCCCCAGGATATTTTCCTATTCCTCCTAACAGTATCCGGTCTCCTAGTCTTACAGTTTAGGTGGTAGCTACTCTGGAACAAGACGTAGGGAATGTTCAAGAGCAGTGGTGATCTTGTTCTATATCCTTTCCCATATCCTTGTTCTATATGTTGTTTTAATTATTCCTATGTTATACTAACCCTTCATTTTCTTGGCTAAATTCTTAATCGGTTCTCTCTCTCTGCCACTCTCTCTTTCTCTAGCTTTATTGAAATATAATTCATGTATACAAATCACTCTTTCAAAGTGTACAATTTAATATTTTTTAGTATATTCACAGTGTTGAGCCATCACCATGATCTAATTGTAGAACGTTTTTCTCTCCCTAAAAAAATCCCTGTACCCATTAGCACTCATTAACCCCTTTCCCCATCCTAAGCAACCATAACCTACTTTTTATCTCTGTGGATTTGCCTATTTTGGACATTTTGTATAAATAGGATCATACAATATGTTGTCTTTGTGACTGGTTTCTTTCACTCAGTATAACTTTTTCAAGGGTCATCGATGCTGTAACATGTGTCAGTACATCATTTCTTTTTTTTTTTCTGATTGGGATAAAATACACATAACAAAATCTATCATTTTAATCATTTTTAAATGTACAATTCAGTGACATGTAGTACATTCACAATGTTGTGTAACTGTCACAACTACCTAGTTCCAGAACATTTTCATCACCTAAAAAAGAAACCCTGTACCTATTAAAGTCACTCCCCATCACCCCCTCCCCCAGCCTCTAATTTGGCAGCCACTAATTTGGCAACCACTAATCTGCTTTTGGATTTGCTTATTCTGGATATTTCATATAAATTAAATCATGTAAGGTGAAGTCTTTTGTGTCTGGTTTCTTATTTTCTTAAATTTATTTTATTGAAGTATAGTTGATTTACAGTGTTGTGTTAATTTCTGCTGTACAGCAAATTGATTCAGTTATATATATATACACATTCTTTTTCATATTTCTTCCATTATGGTTTACCGTAGGATATTGAATATAGTTCCCTGTGCTGTATACTGTAGGACGTTGTTGTTTATCCATTCTATGTATAATAGTTTGTATCTGCTAATCCAAAACTCCTAATCCATCCCTTCCCCAACCCCCCTTGACAATCACAAGTCTGTTCTCTATGTCTGTGAGTCTGTTTCTGTTTCATAGATAAATTCATTTGTGTCGTATTTTAGATTCCACATACAAGTAATATCATGGTATTTGTCTTTCTCTTTCTGATTTACTTCACTGCATATGATAATCTCTAGGTCTATCCAAGTTGCTGCAAATGGCATTATTACATTCCTCTTTATGGCTGATTAGTATTCCATTGTATGTATATATATATACCACATCTTCTTTATCCATTCATCTGTCGATGGACATTTAGGTTGTTTCCATTTCTTGGCTATTGTAAATAGTGTTGCAATGAACATTGGGGTGCATATATCTTTTTGAATTATGTTTTTCTCTGGATATATGCCCAGCAGTGGAATTGCAGGATCATATGGCAACTCTACTTTTAGTTTTTTGAGGAACTTTCATACTGTTTTCCACAGTGGCTGCACCAACTTACATTCCCACCAATAGTTTAGGAGGGTTCCTTTTTCCCCACACCCTCTGCAGAATTTATTATTTATAGACTTTTTAATGAAGGCTATTCTGTGTGTGTAAAGTGGTACCTCATTGTAGTTTTGATTTCCACTTCTCAAATAATTAACAATGTTGAGCATCTTTTCATGGGCCTGTTGGCACTCTGTATGTCTTCTCTAGAGAAATGTCTATTTAGATCTTCTGCCCAGTTTTTCGATTTTTTTTTTTTTGTTATTGAGTTGTGTGAGTTGTTTGTATATTTTGGAATTTAAACTCTTGTTGGTTGCATCATTTGCAGATACTTTCTCCCAGTCCATAGGTTGTCTTCTCATTTTGTTTATTGTTTCCTTTGCTGTACAAAATGTGTCTGGCTTCTTTTATTTAGCATAATGTTTTCAAGGTTCACCCATGTCATAACATTTATATTATTTCATTATCCTTAAATGACAGGAGAATAGTCCAGTTAATGGATATACTAAATTTTATTTATTCATTAATCAGTTTTTATTATTAACATTTAAAAATTTATGTATAATTGACTTACAGTATTATATATTAGTTTCAGGTGTATAACATGGTGATTCAGTATTTTTATACATTACAAAATGATTGGCATGATAAGTCTAGTTGCTATCTGTCACCATACAAAATTATTACAATATTATTGACTATATTTCCTATGCTGTACATTACATCCATGTGACTTATTTATTTAGTAACTAGAAGTTTGTACCTCTTAATCTCCCTCACCTATTTCATTCATCCCTTCCACCCTCCCTCCCCTCTGGCAACCACAGGTTTGATCTCATTATCTATGAGTCTGTTTCTGTTTTGTTATATTTGTTCTATTGTTTCAATTTTTATTTTCCATGTATAAGCGAAATCATATGGTATTTGTCTTTCTCTGTTGGACTTATTTCACTTAGCATAATACTCTCTAGGTTCATCCATGTTGGTGCAAATGGCAAGATTTTATTCTTTTTTATGGCAGAGTAATATTCCATTGTATACATATATCACATCTTTATCCATTCATCTATTGATGAGCATTTAGATTGCTTCCATATCTTGGCTCTTGTAAATAATGTTCTAATGAACATAGGGGTGCATATATCTTTTCAAATTGGTTTTTTCTTTGTTTTTTTGGGAAAAATAACCAGAAGTGGAATTGCTAGCTTATATGATAGTTCTATTTTTAATTTTTTTTGAGGAATCTCCATACTGTTTCTGTAGTGGATGCACCTATTTACATTCCCACCAACAGTGAACTAGGGTTCCCTTTTCTGCACATCCTCAATAACTCTAGTTACTTGTTATCTTTTTGATAATAGCAATTCTGACAGGTGTGAGTTGATATCTCATTGTGGTTTTGATTTGCATTTCCCTGATGATTAGTGTTGTTGAGCATCTTTTCATGTACCTGTTGGCCATCTGTATGTCTTCTTTGGGAAAATGTCTAGTCACATCCTCTGCTCATTTTTAAATCAGGTTGTATGTTTTTTTGATGTTGAGTTGTATGAGTTTTTTGTATATTTTTGATATTAACCCCTTATCTGGTATAGTGTTTGCAAATATCTTCTCACATTCACTAGGCTACCTTTTCATTTTGTTGGTAGTTTTCTTTTTATTTTTTAACATCTTTATTGGAGTATAATTGCTTTACAATGGTGTGTTAGTTTCTGCTTTATAACAAAGTGAATCAATTATACATATACATATGTTCCCATATCTCTTCCCTCTTGCGTCTCCCTCCCTCCAACCCTCCCTATCCCACCCCTCTAGGTGGTCACAAAGCACCGAGCTGATCTCCCTGTGCTATGTGGCTGCTTCCCACTAGCTATCTATTTTATGTTTGGTAGTGTATATATTTTGTTGGTAGTTTTCTTGGCTCTGCAAAAGCTTTTCAGCTTGATGTAGACCCATTTGTTTATTTTTTCTTTTGTTTAACTTCCTTGAGAAGACATATCCAAAAAAAATTGCTAAGACTGATGTCAAAGAGCATACTGTGTTTTATTCTAAGAGTGTTATGGTTTCATGTCTTAGATTTAAGTCCATAATCTATATTAAGATCATTTTTGTACACTGTGTGAAAAAGTACGAAAATACTCCAGTTTGATTCTTTTGCATTTAGCTTCCCAGATTTTCCAACACCATTTATTGAAGAGGCTATTTTTTCCCCATTGTATATTCTTGCCTCATTTGTCATAGATTAGTTGCCCATACAAGTGTGGGTTTATTTTTAGGATCTCTATTCTGCTCCAATGATCTATGTGTCTGTTTTTGTGCCAGTACCATAATGTTTTTTTTTCTTTTAGTATTAGTTGTTCTTTTTGTTTGTTTGTGTTTTTATACTGCAGGCTCTTATTAGTCATCAATTTTATACGCATCAGTGTATACATGTCAATCCCAATCGCCCAGTTTAGCACACCACCATCCCCACCCCACCGTGGTTTTCTCCCCTTGGTGTTCATACGTTTGTTCTCTACAACCGTGTCTCAACTTCTGCCCTACAAACCGGTTCATCTGTACCATTTTTCTAGGTTCCACGTACATGCATTAATATACGATATTTATTTTTCTCTTTCTGACTTACTTCACTCTGTATGACAGTCTTTAGATCCATCTACGTCTCAACAAATGACTCAGCTTCGTTCCTTTTTAAGGCTGAGTAATATTCCATTGTATATATGTACCACAACTTCTTTATCCATTCATCAGTCTATGGGCATTTATGTGGCTTCCATGACCTGGCTATTGTAAATAGTGCTACAATGAACATTGGGGTGTATGTGTCTTTTTGAATTATGGTTTTCTCTGGGTATACGCCCAGTAGTGGAATTGCTGGATCATATGGTAATCCTATTTTTAGTTTTTTAAGGAGCCTCCATACTGTTCTCCATAGTGGCTGTATCAATTTACATTCCCACCAACAGTGCAAGAGGGTTCCCTTTTCTGCACACCCTCTCCAGCATTTGTTGTTTGTAGATTTTCTGATGATGCCCATTCTAACTACTTATTGTAGTTTTGATTTGCATTTCTCTAATAATTAGTGATGCTGAGCAACTTTTCATGTGCTTCTTGGCCATCTGTATATCTTCTTTGGAGAAATGTCTATTTAGGTCTTCTGCCCATTTTTGGATTGGGTTGTTTGTTTCTTTAATATTGAGCTGCATGGGCTGTTTATATATTTTGGAGATTAATCCTTTGTCCATTGATTCATTTGCAAATATTTTCTCCCATTCTGAGGGTTGTCTTTTTATCTTGTTTATGGTTTCTTTGCTGTGCAAAAGCTTTGAATTTTCATTAGGTCCCATTTGTTTATTTTTGTTTTTATTTCCATTACTCTAGGAGGTGGATCAAAAAAGATCTTGCTGTGATTTTTGTCAAAGAGTGTTCTTCGTATGTTTTCCTCTAAGTGTTTTATAGTGTCTGCTCTTACATTTAGGTCTCGAACCCATTTTGAGTTTATTTTTGTGTATGGTGTTAGGGAGTGTTCTAATTTCATTCTTTTACATGTAGCTGTCCAGTTTTCCCAGCACCACTTATTGAAGAGACTGTCTTTTCTCCATTGTATATCTTTGCCTCCTTTGTCATAGATTAGTTGACCATAGGTGTGTGGGTTTATCTCTGGGCTTTCTATCTTGTTCCATTGATCTATGTTTCTGTTTATGTGCCAGTACCATATTGTCTTGATTACTGTAGCTTTGTAGTATAGTCTGAAGTCAGGGAGTCTGATTCCTCCAGCTCGTTTTTTTCCCTCAAGACTGCTTTGGCTACTTGAGGTCTTTTGTGTCTCCATACGAATTTTAAGATGATTTGTTCTAGTTCTGTAAAAAATGCCATTGGTACTTTGATAGGGGTTGCATTGAATCTGTAGATTGCTTTGGGTAGTATAGTCATTTTCACAATATTGAGTCTTCCAATCCAAGAGCATGGTATATCTCTCCATCTGTTGGTATCATCTTTAATTCCTTTCATTAGTGTCTTACAGTTTTCTGCATACAGGTCTTTTGTCTCCCTAGGTAGGTTTATTCCTAGGTATTTTATTCTTTTTATTGCAGTGGTAAATGGTAGTGTTTCCATAATTCCTCTTTCACATTTTTCATCATTAGTGTATAGGAATGCAAGAGATTTCTGTGCATTAATTTTGTATCCTGCAACTTTACCAAATTCATTGATTAGCTCTAGTAGTTTTCTGGTGGCATTTTTAGGATTCTCAGTATCATGTCATGTGCAAACAGTGACAGTTTTACTTCTTATTTTCCAATTTGTATTCCTTTTATTTAGTTTTCTTCTCTGATTGCCGTGGCTAGGACCTCCAAAACTATTTTGAATAATAGTGATGAGAGTGGACATCCTTGTCTCGTTCCTGATCTTTGAGGAAATGGTTTCAGTTTTTCACCCTTGAGAATGATGTTTGCTGTGGGTTTGTTGTATATGGCCTTTATTATGTTGAGGTAGGTTCCCTCTATGCCCACTTTCTAGAGAGTCTTTATGATAAATGGGTGTTCAATTTTGTCAAACGCTTTTTCTGCATCTATTGAGATGATGATATGGTTTTTCTTCTTCAATTTGTTAATATGGTGTATCACATTGATTGATTTTCATATATTGAAGAATCCTTGCATCTCTGGGATAAAACCCACTTGATCATAGTGTATGATCCTTTTAATGTGCTGTTGGATTCTGTTTGCTAGTATTTTGTTGAGGATTTCTGCATCTATATTCATCAGTGATATTGGTCTGTAATTTTCTTTTTTTGTAGTATCTTTGTCTGGTTTTGGTATCAGGGTGATGGTGGCCTCGTAGAATGAGTTTGGAAGCGTTCCTTCCTCTGCAATTTTTTGGAAGAGTTTGAGAAGGATGGGTGTTAGCTCTTCTCTAAATGTTTGATAGAATTCACCTGTGAAGCCATCTGGTCCTGGACTTTTGTTTGTTGGAAGATTTTCAATCCCAGTTTCAATTTCATTCCTTGTGATTGGTCTGCTAATATTATCTGTTTCTTCCTGGTTCAGTCTTAGAAGGTTATACCTTTGTAAGAATTTGTCCATTTCTGCCAGGTTGTCCATTTTATTGGCATACAGTTGCTTGTGGTAGTCTCCTAGGATGGTTTTTATTTCTGTGGTGTCTGTTGTAACTTCACCTTTTTCATTTCTAATTTTATTGATTTGAGTCCTCTCCATCTTTTTCTTGATGAGTCTGGCTAATGGTTTATCAACTTTGTTTATCTTCTCAAGGACCAACTTTTAGTTTTATTGATCTTTGCTATTGTTTTCTTTGTTTCTATTTCATTTATTTCTGCTCTGATCTTTATGATTTCTTTCCTTCTGCTAACTTTGGGTTCTGTTTGTTCTTCTTTCTCTAGTTCCTTTAGGTGTAAGCTTAGATTGTTTATTTGCGATTTTTCTTGTTTCTTGAGGTAGGCTTGTATAGCTATAAACTTACTCTTAGAACTGCTTTTTCTGCATCCCATAGGTTTTGGATCATCATGTTTTCATTGTCATTTGTCTCTAGGTATTTTTTGATTTCCTCTTTGATTTCTTCAGTGATCTCTTGGTTATTTAATAATGTATTGTTTAGCCTCCATGTGTTTGTGTTTCTTACATTTTTTCCCCTGTAATTCATTTCTAATCTCATAGTGTTGTGGTCAGAAAAGGTGCTTCATATGATTTCAATTTTCTTAAATTTACTGAGGCTTGATTTGTGATGCAAGCTGTGATCTATCCTGGAGAATGTTCCATGCGCACTTGAGAAGAAAGTGTAATCTGCTGTTTTTGGATGGAATGTCCTATAAATATCAATTAAATCTATCTGGTCTATTGTGTCATTTAAAGCTTCTGTTTCCTTACTAATTTTCTGTTTGGATAATCTGTCCGTTGGTGTAAGTGAGGTGTTAAAGTTCCCCACTATTATTGTGTTACTGTCGATTTCCTCTTTTGCAGCTGTTAGCAATTGCCTTATGTATTGAGCTGCTCCTATGTTGGGTGCATATATATTGATAATTGTTATATCTTCTTCTTGGATTGATCCCTTGATAATTACGTAGTGTCCTTCCTTGTCTCTTGTAACATTCTTTATTTTAAAGTGTATTATATCTGATATGAGTATAGCTACTCCAGCTTTCTTTTGATTTCCATTTGCATGGAATACCTTTTTCCATCCCCTCACTTTCAGTCTGTATGTGCTCCTAGGTCTGAAGTGGGTCTCTTGTAGACAGCATATAGATGGGTCTTGGTTTTGTATCCATTCAGCAAGCCTGTGTCTTTTGGTTGGAGCCTTTAGTCCATTCACGTTTAAGGTAATTATTGATATGTATGTCCCTATGATCCTGTTCTTAATTGTTTTGGGTTTGTTTTTGTAGGTTCTTTTCTTCCCTTGTGTTTCCCACTTAGAGAAGTTCCTTTAGCATTTGTTGTAGAGCTTGTTTGGTGGTACTGAATTCTCTTAGTTTTGCTTGTCTGTAAAGCTTTTGATTTCTCCATCGAATCTGTATGAGATCTTTGCTGGGTAGAGTAATCTTGGTTGTAGGTTCTTCCCTTTCATCACTTTAAGTATATCATGCCACTCCCTTTTGGCTTGTAGAGTTTCTGCTGGGAAATCATCTGTTAACCTTATGGGAGTTCCCTTCTATGTTATTTTTCATTTTTCCCTTGCTGCTTCAATAATTTTTCTTTGTCTTTAAGTTTTGTCAGTTTGATTATTATGTGTCTTGGCGTGTTTCTCCTTGGGTTTATCCTGTATGGGACTTGCTGCGCTTCCTGGACTTGGGTGGCTATTTCCTTTCCCATGTTAGGGAAGTTTTCAACTATTATCTCTTCAAATATTTTCTCTGGTTCTTTCTCTCTCTCTTCTCCTTCTGAGACCCCTATAATGCGAATGTTGTTGCGTTTAATGTTGTCCCAGAGGTCTCTTAGGCTGTCTTCATTTCTTTTCATTCTTTTTCTTTATTCTGTTCTGCAGTAGTGAATTCCACCATTCTGTCTTCCAGGTCACTTATCTGTTCTGCCTCAGTTATTCTGCTATTGATTCCTTCTAGTGTAGTTTTTATTTCAGTTTTTCTATTGTTCATATCTGTTTGTTTGTTCTTTAATTCTTCTAGGTCTTTGTTAAACATTTCTTGCATCTTCTTGATCTTTGCCTCCATTCTTTTTCCGAGGTCCTGTATCATCTTCACTATCATTATTCTGAATTCTTTTTCTGGAAGGTTGCCTATCTCCACTTCATTTAGTTGTTTTTCTGGGTTTTTATCTTGTTCCTTCATCTGGTATATATCCCTCTGCCTTTTCATCTTGTCTATCTTTCTGTGAATGTGTTTTTTTATCCCCAGGCTGCAGGATTGTAGTTCTTCTTGCTTCTGCAGTCTGCCCTCTGGTGGGTGAGACTACCTAAGAGGCTTTATGGGAGGGACTGTTGGTGGGCAGAGCTGACTGTTGCTCTGGTGGGCAGAGCTCAGTAAAACTTTAATCCACTTGACTGTTGATGGGTGGGGCTGTGTTCCCTCCCTGTTGGTTGTTTGATCTGAGGTGACCCAACACTGCAGCCTACCTGGGCTCTTTTGTGGGGCTAATGACGGATTCTGGGAGGGTGCACGCCAAGGAGTACTTCCACAACTTCTCCTGCCAGTGTCCTTGTCCCCATGGTGAAACAGAGCCACCCCGTGCCTCTGCAGGAGACCCTCCAACACTAGCAGGTAGGTCTGGTTCAGTCTCTCCCCTGGGTCACTGCTCCTTCCCCTGGGTCCTGATGCACACACTACTTTGTGTGTTCCCTCCAAGAGTGGAGTCTCTCTTTACCCCAGTCCTGTCGAAGTCCTGCAAACAAATCCTGCTGGCCTTCAAAGTCCAATTCTCTGGGGATTCCTTCTCCCATTGCTGCACCCCCTGGTTGTGAAGCCTGATTTGGGGCTCAGAACTTTCACTCCAGTGGGTGGACTTCTGTGGTATAATTGTTCTCCTGTTTGTGAGTCGCCCACCCAGCAGTTATGCGATTTGATTTTATTGTGATTGCGCCCCTCCTACTGTCTCATTGCAGGTTCTCCTTTGTCTTCTGATGTGGGGTATATGTTTTGGTGATTTCCAGTGTCTTCTTGTTGATGATTGTTCAGCAGTTAGTTGTGATTCTGGTGCTTTCACACGAGGGAGTGAGCACACATCCTTCTACTCCACCATCTTGAACCAATCTGTGTTTTATTCTTTTTGATGCAATTGTAAATTGGATTGCTTTCTTAATTTCTCTTTCTGATAGTTTGTTGTTCATGTATAGAAGTGCCACAGATTTCTGTATACTGATTTTGTATTCTGCCACTTTACTGAATTCATTGCTGAGTTTTCATAGTCTTTTGGTGGTGTCTTTAGGATTTTCTATATATGGTATCATGCCATCTGCAAACAGTGACAATTTTATTCCTTCCTTTCTAATTTGGGTTCCTTTTATTTCTTTTTCTCTTCTGACTGCTGTGACTAAGACTTCCAATACTATGTTAAATAAAAGTGATGAGAGGGGGCATCCTTGTCTTGTTCCTAATCTTAGAGTAAAATGCTTTCAGGTTGTTATCATTGAGTATGGTGTGTTGAGGTATGTTCCCTCTATATCCATTTTGTTGAGAGGTTTTATCATAAATGGGTGCTGAATTTTGTCAAAAGTTATTTCTGCATCTATTCAGATGATCGTGATTTTTATTCTTTTATTCTTTAGTTAATGTGTTAGGTGTATCACATTGATTGATTTTGCAGACATTGAACCATCATTGCATCCCTGGGATAAATTGCACTTGATCATGATGTATGATCCTCATATTGTGTTGTTGAATTCAGTTTGCTAGTATGTTGTTGATGATTTTTGCATTTATGTTTATCAGTGATATTGGCCTGTAGTTTTGTTTTCTTGTGGTGTCTTTCCCTGGTTTTCATATCAGGGTGATGCTGGCTTGGTAGAATGGCTATGAAAGTGTTCCTTCCTCTTTGACTTTTTGGAATAGTTTGAGAAGGATAGGTGTTAACTCTCCTTCAAATGTTTGGTAGAATTCACCCGTGAAGCCGTCTGGTCCTGGGCTTTTGTTTGTTGGAAGTTTTAAAATTACTGATTCAAGTTCATTACTTGGAATTGGTCTCTGTGTTTTCTATTTCTTCTTGATTCAGTCTTGGGTGATTGTATGTTTCGAGAAATTTATCCATTCATTCCAAGTTGTCCAATTCATTGGTGTATAATTGTTTGTAGTAATCTCTTATGCCCCTTTGCTTTATGATTTTAGGTGTTCCTATGTTGGTTGTGTATATATTACAATTATATCTTCTTGTTGGATTTTGTAATGTTTTTCTTTGTCTTTTGTTACATTCTTTGTTTTGCAGTCTATTTTGATATGTGTGTATATATATATACATTCCCCTGGTTTTATTTTCATTTCCATTTGCATGGAATAACTTTTTCCATCCCCTCACTTTTAGTCTGTATGTGTCTTTAGATCTGAAGTAAGCCTCTTATAGGCAGCAGTTTTCTTTTTTCATTTTTTTTGAGTTTGAATTTTTTATTTTTTCAAACAATTATTATTATTACTATTTTACATCTTTATTGGAGTATAATTGCTTTACATTCTTGTGTTAGTTGCTGCTGTATAGCAAAGTAAATCAGCTATATGTATACATATATCCCCATATCCCCTCCCTCTTGCACCTCCCTCCCACCCTCATATCCCACCCCTATAGGTGGTCACAGAGCACTGAGCTGATCTCCCTGTGCTATGCAGCTGCTTCCCACTAACTATCTATTTTACATTTGGTAGTGTATATATGTCAGTGCTACTCTCTCACTTAGTTCCAGCTTCCCTTTCCCCCCTCCCCTGTGTCCTCAAGTCCATTCTCTACATCTTCCTCTTTATTCCTGTCCTGCCCCTAGGTTCATGAGAACCATTTTTTAAAATTTAGACTCCATATATGTGTGTTAGAATATAGTATTGTTTTTCTCTTTCTGACTTACTTCGCTCTGTATGACAGACTTTAGGTCCGTCCACCTCACTACAAATAACTCAATTTCATTTCTTTTTATGACTGAGTAATATTCCATTGTATATATGTGCCACATCTTCTTTATCCATTCATCTGTTGATGGACACTTAGGTTGCTTCCATGTCCTGGCTATTGTAAATAGCTCTGCAGTAAACATTGTGGTACATGTCTCTTTTTGAATTTTCGTTTTCTCAAGGTATATGCCTAGTAGTGGAATTGCTGGGTCATGTGGTACTTCAATTTTAATTTTTTAAGGAACCTCCATACTGTTCTCCATAGTGGCTGTATCCATTTACATTCCCACCAATAGTGCAAGAAGGTTCCCTTTTCTCCACACCCTCTCTGGCATTTATTGTTTGTAGATTTTTTGATGATGGCTGTGGTGACTGGTGTGAGGTGATACCTCATTGTCGTTTTGATTTGCATTTCTCTAATGATTAGTGATATTGAGCATCCTTTCATGTGTTTGTTGGCAATCTGTATAACTTATTCGGAGAAATGTGTATTTAGGTCTTTCACCCATTTTTGGGTTGGGTTGTTTGTTTTTTTGATATTGAGCTGCATGAGCTGCTTGTATATTTTGGAGATTAACACATTGTCAGTTGCTTTCTTTGCAAATGTTTTCTCCCATTCCGAGAGTTGTCTTTCTGTCTTGTTTATGCTTTCCTTTGCTGTGCAAAAGCTTTTAAGTTTCATTAGGTCCCATTTGTATATTTTTGTTTTTATTTCCATTACTCTAGGAGGTGGGTCAAAAAGGATCTTGTTGTGATTTATGTCATAGAGTGTTCTGCCTATATTTTCCTCTAAGAGTTTTATAGTGTCTGGCCTTACATTTAGGTCTTTAATCCATTTTGAGTTATTATTTTTGTGTATGGTGTTAGGAAGTGTTCTAATTTCATTCATTTGCATGTAGCTGTCCAGTTTTCCCAGCACCACTTATTGAGGAGGCTGTCTTTTCTTCATTGTATATTCTTGTCTCCTTTGTCGAAGATAAGGTGACCATATGTGCATGGGTTTATATCTGGGCTTTCTATTCTGTTCCAGTGATCTATACTTATGTTCTTGTTCCAGCACCATACTGTCTTGATTACTGTAGCGTTGTAGTATAGTCTGAAGTTAGGGAGTCTGATTCCTCCCGCTCCGTTTTTCTTTCTCAATTGCTTTGGCTATTCGGGGTCTTTTGTGTTTCCATAGAAATTGTGAAATTTTTTGTTCTAGTTCTGTGAAAAATGCCAGTGGTAGTTTGATAGGAATTGCATTGAATCTGTAGATTGCTTTGGGTAGTAGAGTCATTTTCACAATGTTGATTCTTCCAATCCAAGAACATGGTATATCTCTCCATCTATTTGTATCATCTTTAATTTCTTTCATCAGTGTCTTATAATTTTCTGCATACAGGTCTTTTGTCTCCTTAGGTAGGTTTATTCCTAGATATTCTATTCCTTTGTTGCAATGGTAAATTGGAGTGTTTTCTTAATTCCATTTTCAGATTTTTCATCATTAGTGTATAGGAATGCCAGAGATTTCTGTGCATTAATTTTGTATCCTGCTACTTTACCAAATTCATTGATTAGCTCTAGTAGTTTTCTGGTAGCATCTTTAGGATTCTCTATGTATAGTATCCTGTCATCTGAAAACAGTGACAGCTTTATTTCTTCTTTTCCAATTTGTATTCCTTTTATTCCTTTTTCTTCTCTGATTGCTGTGGCTAAAACTTCCAAACTTATGTTGAATAAGAGTGGTGAGAGTGGGCAACCTTGTCTTGTTCCTGATCTTCGAGGAAATGGTTTCAGTTTGTCACCATTGAGGGTGATGTTGGATGTGGGTTTGTCATATATGGCCTTTATTATGTTGAGGAAAGTTCCCTCTATGCCTACCTTCTGGAGGGTTTTTATCATAAATGGGTGTTGAATTTTGTCAAAAGCTTTCTCTGCACCTATTGAGATGACCATATAGTTTTTCTCCTTCAGTTTGTTAATATGGTATATCACGTTGCTTGATTTGTGAATATTGAAGAATCCTTGCATTCCTGGGATAAACCCCACTTGATCATAGTGTATGATCCTTTTAATGTGCTGTTGGATTCTGTTTGCTAGTATGTTTTTGAGGATTTTTGCATCTATATTCATCCGTGTTATTGGTCTGTAATTTTCTTTTTTTTGTAGTATCTTTGTCTGGTTTTGGTATCAGGGTCATGGTGGCTTCGTAGCATGAGTTTAGGAGTGTTCCTTCCTTGCAATTTTTTGGAAGAGTTTGAGAAGGATGGGTGTTAGCTCTTCTCTAAATGTTCGATAGAATTCACCTGTGAAGCCAGCTGGTCCTGGACTTTTGTTTGTTGGAAGATTTTCAATCTCAGTTTCAATATCATTACTTGTGATTGGTCTGTTCATATTTTCTGTTTCTTCCTGGTTCAGTCTTAGAAGGTTATACCTTTCTAAGAATTTGTCCATTTCTTCCATGTTGTCCATTTTATTGGCATATAGTTGCTTTTAGTAATCTCATGATCCTTTGCATTTCTGCAGTGTCAGTTGTTACTTCTGCTTTTTCATTACTAATTCTATTGATTTGAGTCTTCTTCCTTTTTTTCTTGATGAGTCTGGCTAATGGTTTATAATTTTGTTTAACTTCTCAAAGAACCAGCTTTTAGTTTTATTGATCTTTGCTATTGTTTCCTTCATTTCTTTTTCATTTATTTCTGATCTGATATTTATGGTGTCTTTCCTTCTGCTAACTTTGGGTTATTTTTGTTCTTCTTTCTCTAATTGCTTTATGTGTAAGGTTAGGTTGTTTATTTGAGATGTTTCCTGTTTCTTAAGGTAGACTTGTATAGCTATAAACTTCCCTCTTAGAACTGCTTTTGCTGCATCCCATAGGTTTTGGGACGTTGTGTTTTCATTGTCGTTTGTTTCTAGGTATTTTTTGATTTCTTCCGTCATCTCTTGATTATTAAGTAGTGTGTAGTTTAGCCTCCCTGTGTTTTTATTTCTTACAGAATTTTTCCTGTAATTGATATCTAGTTTCATAGTGTTGTGGTCAGAAAAGATACTTGATATGATTTCAATTTTCTTAAATTTACCAAGGCTTGATTTGTGACCCTAGATATGATCTATCCTGGAGAATGTTTCATGATTACTTGAGAATGATGTGTATTCTGTTGTTTTTGGATGGAATGTTCTATAAATGTCAAGTCCATCTTGTTTAATGTATCATTTTTAGCTTGTGTTTCCTTGTTTATTTTCATTTTGGATGATCTGTCCATTGGTGAAAGTGGGGTGTTAACGTCTCCTACTATGATTGTGTTACTGTCGACTTCCCAATTTGTGGCTGTTAGCATTTGCCTTTAGTATCGAGGTGCTCCTATCATGGGTGCATAAACATGTACAATTATTATATCTTCTTGTTGGATTGATTCCTTGATCATTATGTAGTGTTCCTCTTTGTCTCTTGTCATAGTCTTTATTTTAAAGTCTATTTTTTCTGATATGAGAATTGCTACTCCAGCTTTCTTTTGATTGCCATTTGCATGGAATATCTTTTTCCATCCCTTCACTTTCAGTCTGTATATGTCCCTAGGTGTGAAGTGGATCTCTTGTAGACAGCATATGTATGGGTCTTGTTTTTGTATCTATTCATCCAGTCCGTGTCTTTTGGTTGGAGCATTTAATCCATTTACATTTAAGGTAAGTATCGATATGTATGTTTCTATTACCATTTTCTTAGTTGTTTCGTGTTTGTTATTGTAGGTCTTTTCCTTCTCTTGTGTTTCCTGCCTAGAGAAGTTACTTTAGCATTTGTTGTAAAGCTGGTTTGGTGGTGCTGAATTCTCTTAGCTTTTCCTTGTGTATAAAGGTTTTAATTTCTCCGTTGAATCTGAATGAGGTCCTTGTTGGGTAGAGTAACCTTGGTTATAGATTTCTCCCTTTCATCACTTTAAATATGTCCTGCCACTTCCTTCTGTCTTGCTGAGTTTCTGCTGAAATATCAGCTGTTACCCTTATGGGAGTTCCCTTGTATGTTATTTGTTGTTTTTCCCTTGCTGTTTTTAATATTTTTTCTTTGTACTTAATTTTTGACAGTTTGATTAATATGTGTCTTTGCATGTTTCTCCTTGTATTTATCCTGTATGGGACTCTCTGCACTTCCTGGACTTGATTGACTATTTCCTTTCCCATATTAGGGAAGTTGTCAACTATAATCTCTTCAAATATTTTCTCAGTCCCTTTCTTTTTCTCTTCTACTTCTGGGACCCCTATAATCCGAATGTTGGTGCTTTTAATGTTCTCCCAGAAGTCTCTAAGAGCATCCTCTATTGTTTTCATTCTTTTTTCTTTTTTCTGCTCTTCAGTAGTTATTTCCACTATTTTATCTTCCAGGTCACTTATCCGTTCTTCTTCCTCAGTTATTCTGGTATTGATCCCTTCTAGAGACTTTTTAATTTCAGTTATTGTTTTGTTCATCATTGTTTGTTTCCTGTTTAGTTCTTCTAGGTCCCTGTTAAACATTTCTTGTATTTTCTCCATTCTATTTCCAAGATTTTTGCATATCTTTACTATCATTACTCTGAATTCTTTTTCAGGTAGACTGACTATTTCCTCTTCATTTGTTTGGTCTGGTGGGTTTTTACCTTGCTCCTTCATCTGCTGTGTATTTCTCTGTCTTCTCATTTAGCTTAACTTACTGTGTTTGGGGTCTCCTTTTCACAGGCTGCAGGTTTGTAATTCCTGTTGCTTTTGGTGTTTGCCCCCAGTGGCTAAGGTTGGTTCAATGTTTTGTGTAGGCTTAGTGGTGGAGGGAACTAGTGCCTGTGTTTTGGTGGGTGAGGCTGGATATTGTCTTTGTGGTTAGCAGGACTATGTCTGGTTGTGTGTTTTGGGGTGTCTGTGATATTATTATGATTTTAGGCAGCCTCTCTGCTAATGGGTGGGGTTGTGTTCCTGTCTTGCTAGTTGTTTGGCATTGGGTGTCAAGCACTGTAGCTTGCTGGTCGTTGAGTGCAGCTGGGTCTTGACGTTGAGATGGAGATCTCTGGGAGAGCTTTCGCGGTTTGATATTACATGGAGCCGGGAGGTCTCTGGTGGACCAATGTCCTGAGCTTGGCTCTCCCACCTCAGAGACACAGGCCTGACACCCAGCTGGAGCACCAAGACCCTGTCAGGAATACGGCTCAGAAGAAAAGGGAGAAAAAAGAAAGAAAAAAGAAAATAAAGTTTTTGAAATTAAAAATAAAAAAATTATTAACAACAGAAAAATGAAAAAGTAAGTTAAAAAAGAAAAAAAAGCAAGCACGCAAGCAAGAAAGAAGGGAGCGTCCAAACCAGAACCAAATCTACCAGTGATAACAAACGCTTAGAAGTATACTAAAAAGAAAAAAAAAGAAAAAATGGACAGACCGAACCCTAGGACAAATGGTAAAAGCAAAGCTATACAGACAAAATCACACAAAGAAGCATACACACTCACAAAAAGAGAAAAAGGAAAAAAAAATTAGAGCAACCAAATCAATAAACAAATCTACCAGTGATAATAAACTCTAAATACTAAAGTAAGATAAACATAAAACCAGAAAGAAATTAGATGCAGAAAGCAAACCCCAAGTCTACAGTTGCTCCCAAAGTCCACCACCTCAATTTTGGGATGATTCGTTGTCTCTTCAGGTATTCCAGAGATACAGGGGACATCAGGTTGATTGTGGAAATTTAATCCACTGCTCCTGAGGCTGCTGGGGGAAATTTCCCTTTCTCTTCTTTGTTCGCACAGCTCTTGGGTTTCAGCTTTGGATTTGGCGCCGCCTCTCCATGTAGGTTACCCTCTGGCATCTGTTCTTCGCTCAGACAGGATGGGGTTAAAGGAGCAGCTGATTAGGGGGCTCTGGCTCACTCAGGCCGCGGGGGAGGAAGGGGTATGGAATGCGGGGCAGAGGCCAGCGTGTCGTTGCAATAGACTGAGGTGCGCTGTGTGTTCTCCAGGGGAAGTTGTTCCTGGATCACGGGACCCTGGCAGTGGTGAGCTGCACAGGCTCCCGGGAGGGGAGGTGTGGATAGTGACCTGTGCTTGTACACAGGCTTCTTGTTGGCTGCAGCAGCAGCCTTAGCATTTCATGTCCATGTCTGGTGTCGACGCTGATAGCCACCGCTCGTGCCCATCTCTGGAGCTCGTTTAGGCGGTGCTCTGAGTCCTCTCTCCTTGCACACCATGAAACAATGGTCTCTTGCTGTTTAGGCAGTTCCAGCCTTTCCCGGACTCCCTACTGGCTAGCTGTGGTGCATTAGCCACCTTCAGGCTGTGTTCACACACCCAACCCCAGTCCTCTCCCTGGGATGTGACATCCGGAGCCAGAGCCTCATCTCCCAGCCCCTGCCCCTCCTGGTAGGTGAGCAGACAAACCTCTCAGGCTAGTGAGTGCTGGTCGACCCTGATCCTCTGTGCTAGAATCTCTGTGCTTTGACCTCTGCACCCCTGTTGCTGCGCTCTTCTTGTGACTCTGAAGCTTCTCCCCGCCCACACCCCTGTCTCTGCCAGTGAAGGGGCTTCCTAGTATGTGGAAACTTTTCCTCCTTCACAGCTCTCTCCCACTGGTGCAGGTCCCATCCCTATTCTTTTGTCTCTGTTTATTCTTTTTTCTTTTGCCCTACCCAGGTACATGGGGAGTTTCTTGCCTTTTGGGAAGTCTGAGGTCTTCTGCCAGCATTCAGTAGGTGTTCTGTAGGAGTTGTTCCACATGTAGATGTATTTTTGATGTATGTGTGGGGAGGAAGGTGATCTCCACGTCTTATTCTTCCGCCGTCTTGAAGGTCTCCAAGTCTAATAGTTCTTTTGGTAAATTTTTACCTAAATATTTTACTCTTCTTGATGGTATTTTTAAATGCCGTTGTTTTCCTAGTTTCCATTTTTGGAATGTTCATTGCTGCTATAAAGAAATACAATTGATTTTTGCATATTGGTCTTTTATCTTGCAATTAGTTCTAATTTACTCAGTTCTTAATATTCTTTGCAAATGTCATCTCTGGGAAGTTTTCATAGTCCCTTCTGGAGTGAATTAGTCCGTAACTCTTCTTTATGTTGCTATTAATCCCTACATGTCCGCTCGTTATACAATACACACCTATAATATTTTGTTATTGTAGCTTTATTTCTAGACCTCTCAGGTAAACCATTAGATTGGCTTTCTGTCCTGCTATTGTAACCATTAGTGAGAAGGTTTGTCTCAAATATTTCTTACTAACAGTAGTTTGAAATACTGAAATTTGTGAATGCTTTACTTACTACTTAATCATAGCTAATGTTGAAACTCTGTGAATTCTAATTGTAACAACAAAATAAGGTTCATTTTTCTGTCTTTCAATGGCACTTATTCCCTCATCTTATTTATAATACCTATAGAATGGAGTTTTGCAAAAAAAAAGGCCAGCTTTGAAAAAATAGAGTTCAGGATTTAAAAAATTATCAGTGTTATTTCCTTTTTGTCATTGCTTATCTATCCCTGGTAAAATGACAAGTTTTGTTCTTTAAATGAGTTTACTGCATACACATGCATATCAAATGTTTTTATGAAAAAGTCTCTCCTACTCCATTCATTTTCAGATGCTTTACTTCTGTGGACATTTTTTTTCCAGGAAAAACTTTTGACGGGACTGAAAATGTGTTTAGAGATGGAAAAGGTTAAGAATACTCCAGCAGACTGATTTTTTTTTTTTTTTTTTGCGGTATGCGGGCCTCTCACTGTTGTGGCCTCTCCCGTTGCAGAGCACAGGCTCCGGACGCGCAGGCTCAGCGGCCATGGCTCAGCGGCCTAGCCGTTCCGCGGCATGTGGGATCTTCCCGGACCGGGGCACGAATCCCTGTCCCCAGCATCGGCAGGTGGACTCTCAACCACTGCGCCACCAGGGAAGCCCCAGACTGAGTGTTTTAAGGGCAAGGAATTGTGTTTTATTTATTGTTAGCACAGTACCTGACACATAATATTTATCAATAAATTCATAATTAAATTAGTGCTTCTACCTGAAAATCTTATATAGTTTTTTTCAAAAAAATAACACATTTAATTGAGCACCTACTAAAGGCCAGATGCTATTGTAGATCCTGGGTTTCAATAGTGATTGGAACTTTCATGGAATTATGTTCTGGTAGGAAGAACTTGGATTCAGAATTTTAAGATCAAGTTCATTGTATTTGTTGACAAAACCTATTGCTTTTTCTGCTTTTTTGAAGCCAATTACTCAAAATAGGTATTTTGGAGTCATTTTTGACTACTCTCATACTATCCTAGTGACTAATGTCTACTTCTGATTTTTCCTTTTTTTTCTTTTTTAATCTATCTGTATCTATTCTCACTCATTTTTTTATCCATCCTTTTCAGTGTTACCTTTAAAGAACATAGATGTGATCACATTATTATAAATTCCACTAAAGCAGCTCTCATGTATATTTATGCTCTGATATAGCTCCTGGCACATAGTAGGTACTCAGTAAGTATTTACTGAATGAGTAAGTGAATGTCACTTATCTTCTTAAAAACTTCATGGATCCCTATTTTTGACAGAATAATATTTAAATTCCTTAACATGACATATGACATCCCTGATAACCTGATCAATTTACCTTTACAATCTTATCTGCATTATTCCCCTTTTCTCACCTTATGCACACCAATCTGCTTGGGGTTTCTTGAAAATACTGTGAGAGGATATTAATGGAAACAGGTTATTAGAAGATTTGGCCAAGATTCTATGGTAACAAGACATTACCACCCAATTGTATTTAACTCTTTATCATCTGTGTATATGGAGTAAAGCTGCTTTCCTTTTGTGTGTGTGTGTGTTTGTATGTTTGTGTATATATATATTGCAGCAACAAATAATTAAACCCAATTATTTGATATGTGTGTCTGTGTACATTTTCATTCATTTTGTGACTTCTAGACATAAGATGTTGTAATAGTACTTTTTTCTTTGAATTAAAAACTTAAGTTAGGGGCTTCCCTGGTGGCGCAGTGGTTGAGAGTCCGCCTGCCGATGCAGGGGACACGGGTTCGTGCCCCAGTCTGGGAAGATCCCACACGCCGCGGAGCGGCTGGGCCCCTGAGCCATGGCCGCTGAGCCTGTGCGTCCAGAGCCTGTGCTCCACAACGGGAGAGGCCACAGCAGCGAGAGGCCCGCGTACCGCAAAAAAAAAAACAACAAAAAAAAAAACCAAAAAAAAAAAACCCAAAAAACTTAAGTTAGCTTAAGGAAAAAAAAATATTGCAAGTCCTGTAAGTGATCGGATCTGGGGCTTCAAAGAATGTCTTTAGGACTCTCTTCTCCTCTATTCTCTTGGTTCTGCTTCCTTTTATTTGTTGGCTTCAAAAATTTTTTTTTCTATCTGCTCTGCAACTGACAGTGAGATACTTCTGGCATGTTTAGGCCACATTTTCCAAACTTGGCAATCTTACCATGTGTTTATAACACCAATAACAAAAGCAATAACAATAGTAATAGTAATGGTATTAGTAGTTAATAATAAAATTTATTTAATTCTTTTTATATGCCAGTTACTATGCTAAGTTCTTTATGTGTTTTACAGTATTTATCTTCATCTTAGCTCTGTGAGGATAGTGTTATTAGTAGCTACATTTTAAAGATTAGGAAATTAAGAGATAGACCAGTGTAATCATTTCAGCTAGTCAGTGATAGAGCCATGAAATCCAGGCAGACTCTATGTGCTTACCACTATGCTATACTCTCTGCCCTGTATCAGCTCAGGGAAGAACTCATTGTCTTTGCTTTTGTAACATGCCCATTCTCAGCCCAGTTTCTCTGTGTAAAGAAATAATGGTCCCATATTTACTCAGAGCTGAGTTATCTACCTGGCCCCACTGACAGCCTTATTAGAACCCCGTAGTGTGGGGTAGGGTCATTCCCTAAGAAAAGTGATCTGGGACACATAAAAAAAACCCACATATGTCCACTAAACAAACATTTTATTTACCATGCTGCTTAGCAACAGAGAGTTCCATATTAAACATTGAATGATCAGTTGCAACTGTCAGAGGCCAACAGTATTATCAGTTTTGATTATAAACTTCTTAAATGTGTTGTTTTTTTTAAAGTGAGGCCATTTGATAGTAGTACATTATTTGAGTGGTTAAATTATGAAAATCTTAGACTACTGAAAATTTTAAAACAAATCAGTTTTCACAGTTTCAAAATGCTTTAAAACTATCTGTATTTTACAAGAAATTTGACTTATGATAACCTTAAGTTTTAGATGGAAAAAAGGAAGATGAAGCAGATAAAATAATGACAAGAGATACTTTTCAAAATATTATTTATACTTCTTTAAAAAATATTGAAATCCAGTGTAGGTAAAACAAAGCTTGTTAAGCAAGTGACTAGAATAACATGTGATTCACACAGAATTTGTCTTTTACCTCTACACAGATTTCTTTTAGATACTTATATTATTTTCAACTGGTATGTCAATATTGTGTTTACTTGTTTCAGGTTTCTGCATCTTTCCCATGATTTTCCTCAATTGGCCATTGATTCCAGTAAGCTTTTTCTTCTTTTTTTCTTATTAAAGTCTTTCCTCTGGCTAGTATATGTAGACTTCATTCTTTTGTGAGGTCAACTGCTCACTTTTATTGTAATCTATTTGAGACTATTGAAGAGACAGCACTTATTGGATGCTATTCACAGAAAAATTAGAGATTATATTTGTCCTAAGCTTCCCCAGTTTATTAAATATAAAGATATTTGGACCAAAGGTATTTCTAAAAACCACAATAATTCTGGTGTGGAATGCTTTTGTTATTTTTCTTACAGGAGTGAACCTTCAGTCCATAATTCCTTACACCAGTCTTTCCTTGTACATTTTTCAGTAACCCTTTATCACATAAGAACAGGTATCTCTCAATGTAATGTTGTTCATAGCCTTATCCTGAACTCTTGGCCCAGTTTACTATGATTGACTTGTTCCTATTTCCAGAGATTCATTTTCCTTTTTATTTCTTCACTTTACTCCTCTGATATGTAACTATTGTACTTTGATAACATTGTTAATGTTTGCATTCACTGCAATTTCATTCTCTCTTTATAAGATGTCTTTGATTACCCTGTAAAAATAAGCTTTTTGGTCCTGCCTGGTTCCTGGGACTTCCTAGTACTTGGCCTGGTATGTACACTTGCTTGAGCTTTAGTAATTGGCTAGTTACCAGGAAGCCCTTACTTTGGAATATAAATGAATTGTTTACCTTAGGGGACCCTTTTATTTATATGCATACTTAGTGTACACTAAATGTATACTTAGTGCCTAGGATCTTCAGAGGATACAAAGGAGATAGGAGATATTTTTAACCCCTGCTCTGAAGTACCTTTTAATCTAGACTTTTAGCCTTATTGCATTTAATGTTTATGATAAAAAAATCACAATGTCAGCATTGTAGCTTTCTCAGTTTTCTATAAGGAAAAATCCCCATTAGAGCCATGAGAATGCTTCCTTTTTTACTCTAAAAAGGTTCTAATTTATGTGACATTGGACTCATCCAGAATGTATAAACAACTCACACAAATCAACAAAACAACAAACCACCCAATTCAAATATGGGTAAGGTACTTATGAAAATAATGGATAAAAGAGGTTATACAAGTGGCTAATAAACTTGTGAAAGGTGTTTAACATCATTAGTCACAATGGAAATACAGATTAAAAGCACAACAAAATCTACTGCGTACCCATCAGAGTGGCTGAAATAATATGACAATACCAAGCGTTGCAAGGATATTGAATAATAGTAATTCAGATACAGTGCTTTTGGAAGTTTAAATGAATTCAAATGCTTTTGAAAAATGAAAAAAAAAACCCAACTAAAACTGGACATGTGATACTCCATGACCCAGCAGTTTCATTCCCAGGTATATATGGAACAGAAATGAGTGCATGAATACACTAAAGGAAAAGGCAAGAATGTCCATAGCAGCATTATTTGTAATGTTCCTATGTTAGTATCCCATTGTTGCTGTAACAAATTACCACTAACTTAGTGACTTTTTAAAGCAACACAGATTTCTTTTAGAGTTCTTGATGTCAAAAGTTCAGAATGGGTCTCACAGAGCTAAAATCAAAGTGTTGTCAGTTTTCTTCTTTTTGGAGTCTCTAGAGAAGAATCCCTTTGCAGCTTCTACAGGCTGTCCTTATACCTTGGTTTGTAATCCCATATTTCACTGCCTTTTCTCTTTTTGCTCCTGTTGTCACATTGCCTTCTTCTCTGACTTTCTTGCATCCCTCTTATAAAGATTACATCTGGCCCACACAGATAGTCTAGGATTATGTTCTCGTCTAAAGATCCTTAACTTAATCATATCAGTTCCTTTTCCCACATAAGATTACATATTCACAGGGTCTGAAGATTAGGATGTGGGCATCTTTGAAGGGTCATTATTTGGCCTACCTCAATCCCCAAACTGGAAACAACTTAAAAGTTCATTGAGAATAGAATGGATAAATGCACAGTGGTGTATTCGTACAATTGAATGCTGAACAGTAATGCAAATGAAAGAACTAATACTAAACCCAGAAATGTGGATAAATCTTTCACAAACATAACGTTTACAAAAGAAGCCAGATACAAAAAGAATATATACTTTGTGATTCTCTTTCTATAAATTTCAAAAACAGGTAGAAAGAACCTATAGCTATTGAAGTCAGCAAAGTGGTTAACTTTGGGAAGTCTTAATGACTGAGAGGACAAAGAGACCTTTTGGAGTGCTGGTAATAATCTAATGATTTTGGTTCTGATTACATAGGTGTAATCACTTTGTAAAACTTAATTGATATGTACACATATGATTTGTGCACTTTTATATTATACTCCAGTAAAGGAACTCTGAGTAACTATGACTTCAGTTTATAAGTGTTTGATTAGGGGAATTACCAACTCTTTTCTAGTCAAATTTATGGAGTTAAATGCCACTGATGAGGGGGCAAGGGAAGTGAGTTATACAGAGTAGAGAAATGAAATTAGATGAAAATGATGTTCAGGAAGAAAACATAGATATGATTCAAGTAGAAAAACCAATTTTGGTGCAATAGTGACAGAATAACTAGAGAAGAGCAGTGAAAGAATATCTTAGGTTGAGTTACCAAGGAAACAGATTCTGAGATAGAGATTTGCCTCCAGAAGTTTATTGGAGAGTGCCCTTGGTAATACCAGGGAGGGAGTGAAGGAAGCAGAACTAAGGAGAAGGAGAATTTGAACTGTGATGCAGTTGTGACAAGGCCCTTAACTGAGTCCGGGTGAGCTCTGGAGGTGGAATGGCCCTTCAAGTTTGCCCTGACTTGAGGCAAAGTTGCCGGGCATTTGCATGTCCTTATCCCTGGGTCATTGGTTGTGAGCTGCCCTTGGGAAGCTAATAAACTTGGATGAGGAAGTTCCCTTCAGCTGAGGGAAGTTTCTGGGGAGGCATTCCATTGTAAGCTATCAGCAGGCAATACTCTTGAAAGCACTGGCATATCACATGACTTTATCCTGAAAGGGTATCTGAACAGTGCACCACAGCATCCACCACAAAAAGGTACTGGTCTGCTTGATTAACAGGCATGTTTGACAGTTCTGGTGAAATACAAGCATTAAAAGAATCATATAACAATAAGAGGGAATAAATTAGGGAAATTATGTAATGGAAATATCAGATCTGGAACTGACTAAATTTCAGAAATCAGGTATAGTGAAGAAGTTGGGTGTATGTTGATATCCTCTATTGTGGTTTGGGAAGGAAAGGGAGAATTAGAATCCTAAAGTTGTGAAAGGAGCACCTAAGTATCTAAAGCAAATATAAATAGACCTGAAGGGAGAAATAGACAGCAATACAACAATGGTAGGGGACTTCAGTTCCCCACTTTCAATAATAAACAAATCATCCAGACAGAAAATTAATAAGGAAACACTGGACTTAAACTACACATTAGACCAGATGAACCTAACAAACATTTACAGTACATGATCAACACACAAAAATCAGTTGTGTTTCTATACACTAATAATGAACTAGAAAGAGAAATTAAGAAAACAACCCCACTTACAATTGCATCAAAAATAATAAAATACCTAGGATTAAATTTAACCAAACTGGTGAAATATCTGTACACTGAAAACTATAAGACATTGATGAAAGAAATTGAAGACAACACATATAAATGGGAAGATAGTCTGTGCTCATGTGTTGGAAACATTAATATTGTTAAATGTCTATACTACCCAGAGTCATCTATAGAGTCACAGCAACCCCTACCAAAATTCCAATGACATTTTTCACAGAAATAGAACAAACAATTCTAAAATTTGTATGGAACCATAAAAATAGCCAAGTAGGGCTTCCCTGGTGGTGCAGTGGTTGAGATTCCGCCTGCTGATGCAGGGGACACGGGTTCGTGCCCCGGTCTGGGAGGATCCCGCATGCTGCGGAGTGGCTGGGCCCATGAGCCGTGGCTGCTGGGCCTGCGCGTCCAGAGCCTGTGCTCCGCAACGGAAGAAGCCACACAGTGAGAGGCCCGCGAACTGCAAAAAAAAAAAAAAAAAAAAGAAAAATAGCCAAGTAATTGTGAGAAAGAACAAAATTGGAGGCATCACATTTCCTGATTTCAAACTATATTACAAAGCTATAGTAATCAAAAGACTATGGTATTGGCATAAAAACAGACACATAGATCAGTGGAACAGAAGAGAGAGCCCAGAATAAACCCATGCATAAATATTGTCAATTAATTTATGACAGAGGAGCCAAAAATGTGCAATGGGGAAAGGATAGTCTGTTCAATAAATGGTGTTAGAAAAGCTGGACAGCCACATGCAAAAGAATGAAATTAGTCTTCTCTCATACTGTATACAAAAACCAACTCAAAATGGCTTAAATACTTGAGCATAAGACCTGAAACCATAAAACTCCTAGAAGAAAACATAGGGGGTAAGCTCCTAGACATTGGTCTTGGCAATGATTTTTTTGGATATGACACCAAAAGCACAAGCAACAAATGCAAAAATAAACAAGCTGGCACTGTATCAAACTAAAAAGCTGCACAGCAAAAGAAACAGTCAATAAGAGGAAAAGGCAACCTATGGAATGGAAAAAAATATTTGCACATGATATATTGGATAAGGTATTAATATCCAAAATATTAAAGAACTCATACAAGTCAATAACAAAAGTACAAACAATCCAGTTAAAAAATGGGCAGAGGAATTGAATAGACATTTTTCCAAAGAAGACATACAAATGGCCAACAGATTGATGAAAAGATGCTCAACATCACTAATCATCAGGGAAATACAAATCAAAACCACAATGAGATATTACCTCACATCTGTTAAAATAGCTATCATCAGAAAGACAAGAGGTAACAAGCGTTGGCATGGATGTGTAGAAAAGGGAACCCTTGTGCACTGTTAGTGGGAATGTAACTTGGTACAGCCACTATGGAAAACAGTATGGAGGTTCCTCAAAAAAACTAAAAGTAGAACTACTATATGATTCAGCAATTCTACTTCTGGATAAATAGCCAAAGGACATGAAAACAGGATATCAGAGAGATATGTGCACTCCCAATTTTTTTAAAAAATTAATTTTATTGGAGTATAGTTGATTTACAATGTTGTGTTAGTTTCAGGTGTACAGCAAAGTGATTCACTTATACATATACATATATTAATTCTTTTTAAGATTCTTTTCTTATGTAGGTTATCCCAGAATACTTAGTAGAGTTTTCTGTGCTTTACAGTAGGTCCTTGTTGGTTATCTATCTTATATATAGTAGTGTGTGTATATTCATCCCAAGCTCCTGATTTATCCCTCCCCCCGCAGCATTTCCCCTTTGGTAACCATTAGTTTGTTTTTGATGTCTGTAAGTCTGATTCTGTCTTGTAAATAAGTTCATTTGTTTCATTTAAAAAAAAAATTAGATTCCACACATGAGTGATATCATATGATATTTGTCTTTCTTCTTCTGACTTACTTCATTTAGTATGGTAATCTCTAGGTCCACCCATGTTGCTGCAAACGGGATTTTTTCATTCTTTTTTATGTCTGAGTAATAGTCCATTGTATATATGTACCACATCTTCTTTATCCATTCCTCTGTCGATGGACATTTAGGTTGCTTCCATGTC
>NW_021703770.1:30544204-30615733 GCF_005190385.1 Monodon monoceros | reverse complement strand
TCAAATAGAATGGTAATTACCTGTGGGTGTGGGTATTGGGGAAGTGTTAAAGGGTACAAACTTACAGCTAGAAGATGAATAAGTTATGGAGAGCTAATGCACAATATAGTGATTATGGTCAGCAGTATCATATACTTCAAAGTTGCTAAGAGACTGGGTCTTAATTTTCTCACCACACACGCGTGTGCACACACACACATAAAAGATAATTATGTGATGTGATAGAGGTGTTAGCTAATGTTAAGGTTGCACTCATATTGCAGTATATAAATGTATAAAATCAACATGTACATCTTAAACTTTCACAATGTTATATGTTAAATATATCTCAATAAAAAACCCAAACCAAAACAAATAAATGAATAAAAATAGTGAAATGGTTATTTTTGGTAACCTATCTCCTACTACTAGGTTATTTTATTTTTTTTAGCTTATTTTTAATATTTCTTTCTTACAAACCGTGTGGCAGTGAACATGCTTGTACATTCTTGGATTGTAGGGTATTTGCTCTTTTGCTCCTTTAAATTTTTCTAAATTGCTCTTTTGAAATTTTTCTTTGATAAAAACTTTTTTTTTGGTAAAAGTTTTTGTAATTTCCTACTTAATAAGTCAATTGATTAGGGACAATTTCTAAATTTTAAAATTGTTGATATTACTAGTGCTATATACATTTTATTTTATATAATATTTAATTATCTAAAATTGGTATTTGTTTTTATTCAATTAGCTTGTTACTGAAATTTAGCTGTGAATAATTCTTTGCCAATTAATTTAGGTGTTCATCAATTAATATGATAGCTAATACCACATAGGCCTTTTAAAAAATTTGTTTGTGGCACATTTGCCTAATGATGAACTTGATTGAATAGGTTTTGGTGAATTTTACTAGGTGGTGAATTAGTTCTTCTCATAAATGTAAATGTCTGATTCTGATAAATTTAAATCTGACCTCAGTTTGAACTTTCCCTTAATTTGTTGCATAATTGCTGATTCTTGTTCTTTTCTAAGAAATATAAAAAATCAAAAAGCCAAAAAACAAAACAAAACAAAAAACCTATCCAGTTATTTTTCAAAGACACAGCTTAAATATTGCCAAATGGTGATCACTTTGTAGCAACTGCATCAGTAATTTATTGATTCTCTTGCAAATTCTCTTGCAATTAGTTTTTAATTCTCTTGCAAATAGTTTTTTATTAGTAAAGACTAAGAAAAAGATAAATAAAAGAATTAGTTCCTTGTCATATAAATCTTAAAGTGTTTTTCCAGTAAAACAGCATAGGTATTTTTATAACATAATTATATGCATGAAGTATTAAAGAAACTGGGAAACTGGATCTGTAAAGAATGTAAAACAATGTGGCAGAAATTAAATTTGATTCTAAATTCTGGCAGTCAAAAATTATCAAATAGAGGAAGAACATATGTTTATTTAGTCAGTTGAGCATTTCAATTAAAATGGGTCAAAATTACTGACAGGAAAGAGATGCTAATTAATAGAGCATAATAAACCAAGACCGTATTTTTTTAACTATACTGAGTTTTAACTGCACATAAAGTTCTAGTCCTCTGATAGCCTGAGAGAACACACATAATAGCACAGTTCCATGCCTTTCTGCTCTCATGCATGAGGCAGCCAAATGCCATCAGCCTTTTTTCCTTTCTGGCATAGCACATTATTTTCTGTTGGCCTTGTTTCCGCTTGTGTGCCTGCTTTTGCTTTCCCTTTTGGCTCTGGCTCCATTTAGCCTCCTGCTTCAGGTTCTACTTTTTTTTTCCTGGCTCTGTTTATCTTCCATTCTCTGCTTCCTTTGTCAGCCCAGTGGGTCCTACACCTCCTGCCTCTCTGCCTACTTAATTTTTATTTCCTTTTCTCCGCTCAGTGCTTATGCCTACCTTATGGCCCTAGTAAACCCTCCTCTTGTGACTTACCCTCCTCTGCACTCCTTTACATGGAGAATTACAATGATTTAAACCTATTGGGGGACCCAACAGCCTATCATATCTGCATGTATAATAGGTGATTATAAAGGCACCTCGTGTTATTTGTCTATTTTTGAGTCTTAACGTGCTCTCCTAAACTCTAGGAATATTCTGAAGGTCATGAGGAACTCCGAAGATATGGATTTGGCCTGAGGTTATAAGGTATAATCTACATGTAGTTACTGTAGAGGAGTGTTTTTCAAACTGTGGCTCATGAAATCAACTTAGCAGAAGTACAACTAGCAATTAAAAGAAACAGTAAATTGAAAAGAACAGACAATATCATTGTGTATTACACTTAGTAAGTATTTTGTCATGGAATTTTATTATATGCACTTATATAAATATATATTATGTGTAAAATATATTTCTTACTGTGGGTCATGTTAAAAAATGTTTGAATGTCATTGAGTAGAAAATTTACTTTTGGTCTGGCTGCTTTCAGATGATATTTATTCAAAGAGATCAATCCATATTGAAAGAGTGGGTTTGAACTAGATTTACAGGAGAAGCCCTTGAATTCTATCACAAAGCTTTGCATGAGCCCCAGAACAACATTACTGTATCTGAGATGCCTGACTCAGCACTTAATTTGGTGAAGCCACCATGGAAACTGGGATTGCAAAGTAATTCAGCAGCATGTGGCATTTGAAGCTCTGTTGCAGCTCCATTCGTTCATTACATTTAGAAGTGACCAGGTTAATAAAAGTGGGCTGAAAGATGTGCAGATATTGAAGTCCTTATTCATCTTCCTATTCATAGCTTACAAAATTAACTTCATTGAGATAATGATTTTTTTGTCAGAAAAATATGCAGTAGGGGGATTGTATACTGTGTTAGGACCAGAAATTTGGCTGACTTAAGTGGTAGCAAATTTCCAACAAATAAGAACATAGCACAGGGAGATCAGCTCGGTGCTTTGTGACCACCTAGAGGGGTGGGATAGGTAGCGTGGGAGGGAGGGAGATGCAAGAGGGAAGACATATGGGGACATATGTATATGTATAACTGATTCACTTTGTTATAAAGCAGAAACTAACACACCATTGTAAGCAATTATACTCCAATAAAGATGTTAAAAAAAAAAAGAACAAATAGTGTTAGAAGCAAATCCTTATCCCTGTGCTCTGTTCTGGTACCAGGACATTATTTATCACTTGCCTGAATGGGGAGTGTTCTTCAAACCTTATGCTATCATGAACATGGTTTTCAGCAGTAAGTCCTATTTTCAAAATATTTCAGACCAAGAGCATCTCTTCCATAGTTTAAGGTACAGAAATCTGAGGTTTCATCTAAATACTTGCTCAAAAACTTGAGATAGGGACTTCCCTGGTGGCACAAAGGTTAAGAATCCACCTGTCAATGCAGGGGACACGGGTTCAAGCCCTGATCCGGGAAGATACCACATGCCACGGAGCCACTAAGCCCGTGCACCACAAATACTGAGCCTGCGCTCTGGAGCCTGCGAGCCACACCTACTGAGCCTACGAGCCACAACTACTGAAGCCTGCATGCCTAGAGCCCGTATTCTGCAACAAGAGAAGCTACTGCAATGAGAAGCCCACACACCGCAATGAAGAGTAGACCCCCCGCTTGCCGCAACTAGAGAAAGCCCGAGCGCAGCGACGAAGACCCAACGCAACCAAAAACAAAACAAAACAAAACAAAAAAAACTTGACATAGAACTGCTGCTGCTTTTTTTTTTTTTTTTTTTTTTAAAGTTCTGGCTTTGCATGGAAGCAACCTAAGTGTCCATCAACAGATGAATGGATAAAGAAGATGTGGCACATATATACAATGGAATATTACCCAGCCATAAAAAGGAATGAAATTGAGTTATTTGTAGTGAGGTGGATGGACCTAGAGTCTATCACACAGAGTGAAGTAAGTCAGAAAGAGAAAAACAAATGCCGTATGCTAACACATATATATGGAATCTAAAAAAAAATGGTTCTGAAGAACCTAGGAGCAGGACAGGAATAAAGATGCAGACGTAGAGAATGGACTTGAGGACACAGGGAGGGGGAAGGGTAAACTGGGACGAAGTGAGAGAGTAGCATTGACATATATACACTACCAAATGTAAAATAGATAGCTAGTGGGAAGCAGCGACCCAAGAGGGAGGGGATATGGGGATATATGTATATGTATAGCTGATTCACTTTGTTATACAGCAGCAACTAACACAACAAGGTAAAGCAATTATACTCCAATAAAGATGTTAAAAAAATAAAATAAAATAACAACAACAACAACAAAAAAGTCCTGGCTTTGACCACATATAGTTCTATAGTCTGCTTCTATGCAGAAATAGCATGTCCAATGTAGGATCTTTTTTTTTTTTTTTACAATAAATTACTGTCTTTACCATCTGTGTATCTTCTAGTTAAAATGTATTGCTCTTTCAGTTAACTTGAAGACCTACTCTTAGCCACCATAGCCTTGAATATTTTGTTCTCTCAGTTTTTGCCAAGGGCTAGGGAGAGACAGCTGATATGAAAGAGTTGTCTAAAAAGCATATTAAAAGTTTTCTTCTCCTTCTCCTCCTCTTTATTTTCTCAACAAGTACTACTACTACCAATTGTTGAGCACTTAATATGTGGACTAGGACTTTCTATATGTTTCGTCTGTATTTTATTCAAATGTCAAATTGTGAAGTAGATATTGTTTTTAATCCCCATTTTTACAAATGAGGAAACTCGGGCTCAGAGAGAGAACGGAATTGTTCAAAGTATCACAGGTTGCAGTGAAATCAAGATATAAACCTAGTGTGCCTGACTCCAGAGTTTATATTCTTAAAATTATGGTGATTGCAGCCACTCCCTTTTCTTCTCAAGCTTCCACAATTGTTCTCTATGTGAAAGATCAGCAGAAAGCTGTATAAATATCTAAGTATATCTCTGTACTGCCTACAAAGCTGATTCAATATTATGTTTTTGAAAATTGCCCAAGTTGCCCAGAATTAACAGCTGTGTCATTTCTACATGTTTTGGAATAATGTTATTGAGGATGTTGTTTAATATTTTGTTCACTGCCCTTTATATGAAGACCCTTGCGACAAGTTATTAACAGAGATTGGGAACTTTTGACTTTACTGGAGAACTGGCTTTTTTTTTTTTTTTTTTTTTTAGAACTATGTATCTCATTACATTTCTCTTTCATTTCCAATTACTAATTAGCTCTTTTATGTTTTTATCTTTTGTTTTGCTTATATCTTCCTGGATAATAGCTATCATAACAAAACTCTGGCTTGTTATATCCTAGGTACTGTGCTAAATACTTTTCATGCATTATTTAACTTAATTCTCACAACAACCTCAGGTATTATCCCTGTTTTTAAGATGGTAAGATCCCTGAGTCTTAGAGACGTTAAGTGACTTGCCCCAGTGACCTAGAAATAGCAGAGACTGGCTTAGAATTCAGCTCTTTTTGACTCCTAATCCTATGTTTTTGACACAATACTAGAATACTTAACCATGTTTTATTCTTTGCAACCACCTCACAAGGACAATATTATTTACCTGTATTTCAAAGGTAAAAGAGTTAAAATTTTCCACACAGCTAGAAAGTGTTGGAGCTAGGCTTCTTAGAACTAAGCGACCCCAAATCCTATACTCTTTCCGTTAAATTTATTGTAAACTACTTCGGAGTACTTTTATTTTAAGCCAATTCAACACCTTTTTGAAACAGGTGGAGGCATAAGTAAATTAATACATATAGAGCAGACAAATGAGGTATATATGGAAACACTTTCATGTGTGCCTAAAGAATGCTTGTTTGATTGATTGGAAAAGGTAATATTGGTTTTTTCTTTTGTGAAGTATAGAAGAGCATAAAATGTGGCCATGGGGTATTAGACATTTCAATCTGCCTCCATTAAGGTGCTTTCTCCCTGAGTGTAGGCATCATTAGATTTATTATGATTTTTAAAGTAATAATTTAAAATATTATTGTGGCACATTGATGGTCCTAATACAGCTGATACTATAAACCTAGGCTTATATCTGTTCTTTAAATTAGCTTACAATGATTTAGAGGTCTAGGGAGCTCTAATCTAATTTTCCACTATTACCCAGATGTCTGTGAATCAGACGTCACTGGTAAAATAAGCTTCAGTCAGGGAGACAACTTACTGCTTAGCTATATCTATTAGGCTTGGTCATGTGGTAGCCAAGAGTCTTACTGCTTTTTAACCGATGTTAGAAGAATAGAATTACAGAAAGAGTGGTTACTAGACGCACTTGCTCATGTGTTATAATTTCTTCATTTCTTTCAATTTACATGAAGCACCATGGAAATACTCATTTGTGTGTGCGTTCCTCAATTGGTTAGTATTTAAGAAAAACAGACTTGCTGTGTTGAGTCAGTTCCATCTCTTTTGAGCGTAAAACATTGTTTTTAACAGTGATATCCTTGGATGATTCATTGGAACTCAGACTTATCCTTCGTAATGTCAGTCTCAAAATATACGGGATGTTACCCCACCCCACTCCCCAGTACCCTGTCACTAACATTTCTTGCAAGGCATTCCTTGTTTTTATATTTTCATCGTATTTAGAAGGCGGAGTACCTGTGTTTTGTCTTGACAAACTTATTCTCACTTGAAAACCCAAAATCCGTCTGTAATATGGAGAATCCTGCTAAAAATCATCATGCTGTGACAGGGCAGTCAGTGCCTATTATTTGTTATTTTTAAACCTTCTGATATAAGGCAGTAATACTTCTTCGTGCCTATTCTCAACTTATCTCCTTAAACTTGATTAGAAGTCCCTTGTCCTCTATTTACTATGTTCATTCTTTATTTAGGTTTTAGTTCTATCTCCATTCAGCCTCATTTTTTTCAGACTGAATTTTAAAAATCTGACCTGATTTCAGCCCCATTCCCTCATAGATATCAATTGATCTTGCCTTGGATCTTTTATAACTACATATAATGTCTTTCTTGGGACAGAATGACTTAAAGAAAGTAATGTAAAATGTTGGTTCCAATTTAGAAAAAAAAAGATACCGTAATTCCTTTTGTTCGTGTCAAGTGCATTGATGATATCGTATTCTCGTGCTGATTCTGGCTGTAATAGAACACTGAGCTTTTCTGAATGATAGAGACCTTAGATGTGGAGAGATTTAAATTAATCCATCTAGTATTATATTACATATGATAATTATATGTATATGTAATAATATATCTGGTATTCCAGTTGAGTTTGTATTTTATGTTTCCTTAGGCACAGTTGCTATAGATTGCTTTCTTTCCTGTGCGTGGGCCATACTTCCTTGTTTCTTTGCATATCTCCTAGTTTTTTGATGAAAACTGGACATAATATGTTGTGATAGTTTTGGAATAAGATTCTCCCCCTTCCCCAGGGTTTGTTTTTGCTGTTTACTGTTGTTTGTTTGATGACTTTTCTGAACTAATTCTGTAAAGTCTGTTTTCTTTGTCATGCATGATCACTGAAATCTCTGCTTGATTAGCTTGGTGGTCAGCTAATGATTGGACAGAGATTTCCTTAAATGCCGGCAACAATTTTGGCCAAGGGTCTCTGTGTGGGTGTTGAGGCATGCCTTCAACATTCAGCCAAGCAGGTTGACAACTCTGCCTTTGCCTTCACTTCCTGCTTGCATTGTCCCAAAAGTCAGCCAGAGGTGAGAGTTTAGAGCCTTCTCCTGTTTTCCTGAGCAGAGGCACAGTCCTATGCATGTGTGTGGCCTTCTAGAATCCCAGGAATATGTTCGAGCTTTCAAGGCCCCTATGAGCATATCATTCCTTTTAAACTTTTTGGTTAGTCTATTTTTTGCTCCAGTTGTTATCCACTGCCTCTAATTGTTTTTGACAAAGTCCTCCAGGGAAAAGGCTTTTTTTATATTGGGCGGGCTCCAAGTCAGGTAAAATAAAGACAGCCTTGCAAATGGGGCTCTTCCAGGGTACCACCAGACAGGTCAAATAACGACACTTCTTTGGGAAGGAGGCTTTGAAGGCCCTCCAACCCTATTCTGCCCCTTCTTCGTGTTTTTTATTTTAGTGTGTATTCAACCTGTTTAGGTTAAATATGCACATCGTGGCCCACTTTTTTGGGTTATGTTTAAAATGGCAGTTTAGTTTTTGAAACCTTTCCAGTGTTCTTCTGGTTTGCCTTACTTATGTGTTATCCAGAGGCCAATGTGGAAGCTGGGTGGTATTTCACACTGTAGTTCTCAAACCTTTTGCTGTGTTAATTTTGGTTAGCTTTATGCACTGGCTGCCCATAGATCTGCTGAAGACTTCCTATGCAGATTTAGAAAATCCTTTCCTCTAATCCCTTCCTCTTGATAATCTTCCCTCAACTCTCCAGTTGGGAGGAAATGGTGTTCTGCCTCATGATTACATCATGGAGATGGAGGACAGGGCACTTATCTTGCTGCAGCACCCAGAGTGGGGAGAAAGGGGTACCATTTCATTATTGCAGGGCAAGGATGCAAGACAGGCTCTGCTCAGAGTCTGTAGCTGGGAGAGGGACCTATTTCCTTATTACAGGATGAGGATAGAAGACTGGGCTCTTCTTATAGTCCCCACAGCTGAGGAGGGGGTACTGTGGAGATGCTAGACATGGCTCTTTTCATAATCTCTGCAGCTGTAGGGCTTAGTGGAGAGTGGAGAGAAGTAATCTATCTTTTTTCATGCTGTTTGCCTGGAGTAGGGCAGGTACTGTAAATGTTCTGCTGGACTGCTTTTTTCCTGATCCTTTGGCTGGAGATATCAGGCTTTTCTTGGGACTTTTGTTGTTGTTGTGCCTGCTGGTGTTTCTGTGTTGTGGATCTCTTTAGTGCTTATGTTAGGATATATAGGACATGGGGGGAAAAAAAGAGGCCTCAGGTATCTCATTCCCAGAGGTTTTCCTTGAGTCTCAAGGTTCTTATCCAGTCCACGTTCTTTTCTTTGTCTTCTAGTGTCTTCTGTCAGCTGCTTTTTGAATTTTATTGGGAGTTTAAAGATTGTAATTAGTAAGAGAAATCGGATGGTGTGTGTCTACTCTGTCTTGTGTGGAATTAGGCATAGTTACTTTTCATTCTTCTAATCTTTTGTTTTCTCACTATATTTGTTTACCCCAGTGCATTTCCATTCCTTATATAATTTGGCAATAATATTACATTAATTACAAAGAAGTTACAGATAATACTGGATTATGAAATTGTTAGATGGGTCTAGTTAATATGTATCCAGGTTCTCTGTAACTTTGGAGAACCAGTAGCCATAAAAAGAGTTGCAAATTAGGTACCCAGTTATATAAAGAAGCAGGTGCATTTAGTTTTTTCAAAGGCACTAGATTAGCATAAATTTGAAGCAACTGAAGTATGCTTTATCTAAACGTAAAGCATAAAAAAATGATTACTTTCTACTCTGAATAAAATGATCTCAACTCATTACTATTTTCTATTTTGATTTGACTATCATTATCTTACAGTGAGAGAACTCAGTTGTTCTCCACTGTAAAATTGAGAACGTTTTATTTTTTTGATGAACTTCTCAATTGTTATAATTTTTAGCTGATGTCCACATTTTTGTGGTTGCAGTCCTTTATTTGCCTTTACTTATGGACTTCTTTGTTATTATTACTATTATTATTGTTATTTTCTTTCCTGGCTTCTGCTAGTGTATCACTTCTTCAATGACTGCCCTATTAAGTTTCTATATAGATCAAAGAAGAATTGGCAGGAGCGAATGATTGTGATCAGTTAGTAATAGAAGAGGGTGACAGCTTAATAATCATGCTTTATTATGAATTGATTATCCTCAATCTATGAATCAAAATTCAAGTATTAAACTTAACAATTATCTTAATAGAAATATCTGAGACATCCTCATGAGAGTTAATCATAAATTTAAATCTATCCCCTATGTTTCTGATAATGTACCACCTGAAGTATTAAAATATAGGGAAATTCATAATTCACTCATTCATTTAACATTTATTTTACACTTATTATATGACGGACATTGTGTTAGGTTTTGGAGTCACAAAAAAGAGTAAGACATGGTCCCTGTTCTTAAGGAGTTCATACTCTATTGAGGAATATAAATATTAAGAAATATTTATATTCCTGGTAGCGTGTATCCATGTGTGTATGTATGTGTGTGTATATGTATATATTTAAATGTATATATATTTATAAAATAGTATTAATATATAATATATAAAAAAGTATGTACATATATACATACATATATATATGAGTAGAATCATAGTAGAAGGCCAGCAGGTATGCAGTCTATGTATTTTATCAGTGTACAACTATAAACGTTAATGTCAGACCTGTGTACACTCAATAAATATTTGAAATGTTAACTGAATTAACATAGATGATATTTACTTATTTTGCTTTTTCTTAAAAATTATTATACCCATTATTAAAACTGTGATCTTGAAGATATCATTTAAACTATATGATCTTTAGTTATCAATATGTTAAGTTAGGCTTTGTTAGAAATAATTCTGCCTCTGTATGTTGTTGTAAGAAATTAATGCATGGGAGAGCAAACTCTAAGGTACTATGTTAGTTAATATAAAGAATCCTATACTTGACTTTGTATATGAATACAAAGCCAAACAAAAGCAAAGTGTTCTATTTAAAATCCATTTTCTCATTTCTGCCTTTGCAGTACTCTGACCTAGAATATAGCTCTCAAACTAGAATTTGAGTTCTTTGAGTAGCACCTACTCTAGTTCTAGACAGTAAGTAGTTCTAGGCAGTAAGTAGTTCAAGGCAGTAAGGATAGAGTAGTAACCAAGACAGATAATGACATATTCTGAGTCTTCATCTCTTGGTTACTACTTTATCCTTACTGCCTAGAACTATGCCTGATATAGTAGGTGCTTAAAAAATATTTGTTGATGGACAGCTTTGCTTTGTAGTTAGAAGGTTTCATTATGCTCTGAAACAAACAAAACCCCTCAGCCCTTTACATACCTATCCCTTCCCCCCCCAAAAAACCATTGTATATGTTAATAGAAGAATGAACAGGAAAGGTAGCCAGTGGAAGCAGGAAACATTAATTATATAAAAAAGTGTGACAAAGCATAAACTTGAGTTCTGTAGGTATTGCATTTGAATCCTGTACTTTCCTTGACCCCTTCACATTCCTCCCCCTAAAAAGGGAACAATGTTTTTCTGTACACTATTTTATTAATTTTTGTGTGGATAGGTAGGTATAAATATGCATTGCTTAAAAATTAGAAAATAAAGATAAGTATAAAGATGAAAACCACTCATAAGACTCATCTTTAAAATGAGGATAATAATAGTACTTCTTTTAGAGTTAAGAGGGTTAAATGAGTTAATGTTAGTAAATTACTTAGAACAATGCCTGGTACATAGTGAATCACTATGTAGTTGTTTGTGTACTAAAATAGAATAAAATCCCAACAAGTGAATGGCTTCCACTATTCAGATTATGCACATACACATATACGCCAGAGGTTAGATTATTTCTTTAAGAATTTTCACAGTGACAGTAAGGAAAAGAAATTCTGATAATGAACCTCGTTAAACAGCAAAGCAGAAACATGATCTTCCCCTTGTTTTTCTGAGAGTAAATGGCATCAATCAGTATTCAAATATAATTGGATTTCCTTTCTTTTTCTTATTGATTTGTAAGAATTCTTTGAATATTCTAGACATTAATGCCTTTTTAATGTTGCAGATGTTTTCTGCCAGTGTGTTACCTTCCTGTTATGGTAGGCATCCCATGATGTCCTTCATTAAACAGACATCTTTAATTTTTGTGTAGTCAAATGTATAATTTTTTACTTCATTGTCATATTAAGAAATCTTTATTCACTACAAGATGTTAATAAGATGTTTTCTCTATTTTCTTATTTTAGTTTTAAAGTTTTATCTTTCTCATTTAGTACTTTATAATCAATTTGGAATTTTTTTTTCTTTTAATGGTGTGAAGCAGGGCTTGTCAAACTACAGCCCCCAGTCCAAGTCTGGCTCAAATCTGGCTGAATTTTTGTACAGCCCATGAGTAAAGAATGGTTTTATATTTTTAAATGTTTAAAAAAATCAAAGAATAGTAATACTTTGTGATATGTGAAAATTATATGAAATTCAGTTTTTGGTATTTCATAAATAAAGCTTTATTGGAACACAGCCATGTTCTTTCATTTATGTATTGTCTATGGCTGCTTTTCTGCTAAAATGGCAGTGTTGAGTAGTTGCAACAGGGACTGTAAAGCCTGCAAAGCATAAAATATTTACACTCTGGCCCTATAGAATAATTTGCTGACCCCTGGTATAAAGATATACATAATTTCACTTTTCCTCTTATAGTGAGTTTCTATGATATTATCAACCAAGACATTGCATTTTTTTCTTCCATTCATTTGTGATACTGCCTATTTTACAGATTTTGTTTTCTTTAATTACTATGGTTTTGTGTTTTAGCCATTTAAACTGTAGGGGTCCTTAAAAGCGGGTTCCTTTTTACAATCAGCATCAACTTTTTCTTTTCTGGATTTAATTGATCAATAATTTCCTATTTGTGGTCCTTTTCTCTTAGGCATTAAGAGTCCCTCTTACACCCTTGTGCTGAAAGTCATCAGATGATGTTTATTTAATGTGATAAATCTGCCTAGAGGTAGAGGTCTGAACTTGGTGACCTCCTTTAGTCCCTTCCTTTTTTTCATTTCTTTTTTTTTAAAACTAAAAAACACTCTGGTTTAATTCTTATGTGTGTAACAAGGAAGTGAGTCAACATTTATTGAGAGTCCATTATGTGCCACGCAATGTACCACATGTTTTTATAATATTCCAAACATACAGAAACATTTAGAGTAATAAACATGTGCCATGTATTTTCATCCATTATTTTATTTAATTCTAACTACCACTCTATGAGGTAGCTAGCTATTTTAGTTCCCATTTCTACAAGTGGATTATAAAATGGTTAAGTAACTTGCCAGGTAGTGAACATTGGAGCCAATATTCAAACCTCAGTCTGCTTGACCCCAAAGCCCATACTCTTCCATATAGAAACTGAAAAATTAGATTGGAAGATCATGTTATCACCCTCCAATATGTCAGAACAAAGTCCTCATCACCCTCATTGTCTTTGAGAGTATCTTGTGGATAGGGTCAGACACTTAGTGTCTTTCTTTATTGCTTTTAAGTTTTTTTTTTCTGAAAAACCTCATTATTTTAATTGCTCTCATATGTTGTGACAGCAGGTTCCTTTGTCAGCCATATCCTGTTCAGAATAAATAACCTGTGCTATGCCAGCATGATTTATTGCTGCTACTTCCTTTCTTTATGTTTTGAGTAATTTTATCCTAAAAGGATATAAAGTGTTTTAGACATGTGCAAATGCCTGAGTGACTAGAGCAGTTCACCTGGCTGCTTGGCTACCTGCCTGTGGACAATGCTTCATTTGATAGCAGAGACGGTAGGAGAACAAATTAGGATTTTTAAACAGGACCAGTATACTGAATCCTATCACCATTTCTCCTCTAACTACCTCCACAGAGAATTTACGGGTTTCAAAGGATCAGAGCACATATACATACGATGCTTCGAGCAATCTAAGTCACCGTGATGAGGACAGAAAGAGCAGGTTCCCTTGCTGAACAGGTGTTGCTAATTGTAAATCCCTTTTCTTGGGTACTTTGAAAATGGATTTTACATATCTATGTGTAAGATTAATCTTTAAACTGCCTATAAGCATAGGGTACACTGGATGGTTTCTTCTTTTTTAAACCAGGTGATATCTTAAAAATATTATATATATTTTATTATGAGAAAATAGAATTACATTAGAGAAGATTTGGAAAATAGAGGCAGGAATCTACCCACAATCTTGCTACTCTAATAAAAACAGTAATGATATTTTGATGTATTTCGTGCTTGTCTTTAAAAAAATCTTATGCATTAAAAAAACAAAAAACTTAGAGCTAATCTTGCAGATGATATCTTAACGTCTCTTTTGGACCCAAGGCTGTATGATTTATAATGATGATGCCAAGGATTTTCAAAATGTGTATGTTTGCGTCATGCACTCATTTGTTGCCTTGTCCACTCTGAATTATTAATTCTTATAATTTACTATGGAAAAACAATTTTTCATTCTTCATGATTTATTTGGTTTTCTCAGTTATAAAAAGTAATGACCTTATTGTGAGCAATTTTTAGATTTTTGAGAAATGTGTTTTTCTCTATAAATCTCTAAAAATTAATGATAGTTTTAAAAAAATATTTGATGCTATGGCAAATTACCATGTATTTTGGATTGTTTCTCTATATACAGACACTAAATGTATCATTTGTGGACTCAATTATTTTTGGTTTCCCTGATAGCACAGTTAATTAAGTCGTACTCATATTTTATTATGTAATTTAGGAAGCTAGAAACTGTAGAGAGCCATTTTCAGTCTTATTTTTGCTACCATATATATATGACCAAAATGTACATAGAGGTCTCAACCATGCATCCACTCCTCCTGATATTTTTGAATGTTTACTGTGTGCCTAGCATTGTTTAAAATTCTTGTCCCAAAGATGAATAAGACATAATCTCTGCTTTCAGGGGGCTCACTTACATAAAATTATTAGGACTTTATGTGCTATATTTATTTAATATAAATGTTTTGGATATATTGGTTTACTATTTTATTGATTTATTTTTAGTACATATACATAATATAATACAATGCAATATAATACAAAAGTTATAAAAATATGTTGTGAAAAGTTTCTTTTCCAAAACTTTTCCCCATTTATCTGTTGTTCTTTGCTAAGGAGAATATATTCATAAAAGTGAAATGTAAACAATTTAAAGGCAGGGATACTTGAAAAAGTTTGAATTTAGTTTTGAAAAGGAAGTTCAGTTTTGAAAAGTGTACTTTTGTTTATTGAGTAACCACTATGTGCCAGGCACTTTCCAAATATCTTATTTAATCGATCTAGTCTTGTCACAATTTTATTAAGTACAAATGGAGGTTCAATGAAATAAAGTAAGTTACTCATGATCACATGAATATCAAGTAACATAGCTAAGAAATAGAAACTAGTTCTGTCTAAATTCTCCTGAGCCCATTCTCTTTGTTCATCAGCTATCTTACACAAATTAATGCTTTGGAATTTCAATTGAGTTTACATTAAAATGTTGTTGTTTTTCCCTCAGAAAATGGTTAGGAAATAGATTTTTACACTAAACTGATAATGATGAGTAACTAGTGAAAGAAATTTGGGAAAAGATGTATGAAGAAAAGATTATAGTTTTTAAATGATACAGTCAATATTTCATTGCTTGTGTTAACATAAAAGAATAAATAAAATCATTTTGTCTTGAATTTACATTCCATTATAGATTTACTGTCATCTATATATTTAACTTACAAAAACATTTACGTTTGCATTCCCTGAGTAAATACTATGTGGCAGTGGGGGAACATCTTTTGGTGTTAGGGGGAGCACAATTTGGCATTGAAAAGTTGTCACATATATAATCCAGATTAGTTATGTAACTTTTGTCCACTAAATTTAATATGGAAAGGACTTCAGCATTCATTGGCCATCACTTCATTGACTAACAGCTTGACAGTTGTTTTCTTCCATTATTCATAAGCATAGTGGCTCATTTTTACAGACAAAGGTAGCAATAGCTAAGGTTCTGGAACCATCATTTCTAAAACACTGATTTGTTTGCTGTGAGTAACATGCAAAAATAATTGGCCCATTTATAGGTGTACACAAATGTTAAAATGTTTGGCATTATATAGGAAGTTACGTGGTTATTAATGGAAATGTTCATATTTTTCTCCTAAATATGTCCAGATATTTTCATAGATCTTGTGGCAGAAAGTGCCTGGCCCATTTTAGGAACTGAAAGAAAGCCAGAGTGACTGAAGTACAGATTAAATGGGGATCATGGAGAGATGTGGGCAGGTGGTGTAGCAGCTTTAAGTGCTGATGCAGAGGTAGAGGCAGAGGCAGCAAGAAAGTTTTTGGTCTCTATTCTGTCTTATTTCATTTTGTTTACATTTATATTAGAGAGTAGAAGTCTTTCACTATGTGGTCTCTTTTCTTTGCCCCTTCTCCCTTTTTTGTAATTCTGATATTAAAAATATTTGGTGGCTTAAGTTTTATTTTAATATCGTTTCATAATATCCTTAGCCTCCTCTTTAGACTTTGGTTCCCTTCTAAGGTCTGTGATATAGCTGGGCTGCTTCCTTGAATTAGATTTCCCAGAGCAGGATCTTCCAGACTTTATGCTAGAGGACATATGCTTGGCTGCTAGTACCATGTTGTTAAGTTAGAGTCTTAACATTCATTATATAAGATTTTACTTATTTTCTCTGTGTTCAGTATATTGCTTTTGCCCTCATCTCTGCTGGTATCCCCTAGTTAATCCCTCTCTGTTTTACCCTCTCCAGAGAAGATGCTGTTAAGCTTCTGCTGAGGTTGGGGAGAGGCATGGAGTGAGTGCAGGAATTTGGGTTCTAATTTTGTTCTTAAAGAGACTTTCAACTTGATTTTAGTCCCATTTTTACTCTTCACTTCTAGAGATACCTGGTGTAGCCAATTTTTGTGACTAATGGGGTTCCAGGATGTTAATTTGCTTCTTTGCTTTCTTCACTGCTACTTTAAGATTCGGCTTTGTTGGGCCTGCTGAAGTCAGTTACCACTTGTCTGTCTGCTTTGCAGCTCAGTAAATTTTGCTACCATTGGATCTGTTAGGGTCCAGGGCAGTCTGCCCCAAAATATGCCTTAATGCATATTGATTATTTTGAATTAAAGTGACTTGAGAAAGAGCTGGTGAGAATAAAAAATGATGTTTAAAAAAATACTCTGAGCTGCCTCTTTCCCCCTAAAAGCAGGAAATAAACCTCCCATGTGAAGGTATCCTCCCTATACCAGGAGGGTAGAAAGAAAGCATCCTTATCAACAGTTAGGGAATTCAAGGCTAAGAGACCTGTATAAACAAATTTTATTACGTCTTCATGAGCCTGCAACCCCAAGCACAAGTCCTTTTGTTTTATTAAATCTTCGTAAATAATTGTTTCTTTGTCTAAAAATGATAAATACACAGCCTGCTTTCGTTACTTCAGAGGAACCATTTCTATGGGACCTTCATGCATATGAATTAAATAGTTTTTTTTCCTCCTGTTAATCTGTTTTATGTCAATTTAATTATTAGACCAGCCAAAAGAACTCAAGAGGAGTAGGGGGGAAGTCTCCTCTCCTCCCTGACAGATCCTAACCCATTCCATTGATAAACAAACAAAACACTATTACTGTTTCTTTGGGATAGTTTTTGGGAGAGAATGAAACCAAATGCTTGTGTTCATAACTCCACTCTTGGTTAATCTAATAATTTGAGCATAATAGCTCTGGTTTATTAATTATATTCTATCTATTTACCTATTATCATCATTGTCTTTATTCTTCTCTCCCTCCCTCTTTCCTTCTATCTATCTCTCTATCATCTATTTTTGTCTACTTGTTTTAGCAGTTTCTGAGATGGCTGTGTTTACATTTTCAGTTATAATTGCTGATTTTTCTGTTTATTCCTGTAGATTTGTTTATTGCTTGATGTATTTGGGTACATATATGAGTATGATGGATATATTTTATTTTGTTGTTTCTTTTACAGATACAGATAAGTAATTCTTTGTCCCCGTAACTGTTTGGTCAGCTATCAGTCAGGGTCCAGTCAGGAGATACAAAAATTTCAAAAGGGAAGCTTTCAGATAACAAGTGAACTATTTATAGGGAATTAAGTGCTAAACGGGGATAAAAGAGAATGCCCTAGGACTGAAGGAGTACTCAAGGAAAGAATAAACTTGGAAGCCAGGGTCCCTCCTCAAGGCTGGATTCAGAACTTGTCGGAGAGAACAGAGTTGTAGCCCATTGGATAGTGGAGAGAGGTTTGTTAGGTTGCCCTGGGCCAGAGCTGGCCACTGTCAGTAGGAAGGATGGTGGGAGGAGAACCACAGTCTGGGGCTGGCAGGTTGAAAGCTTTCTACTTGGGTGCTTGGCAGGATGAGGGTGGTGGGCAGGTTACCAAGGGCCAGCACATTTGTAGGTAGGAAACCCTCAACTGGAGGCTATTGGGAGTGAAACTGCTTGCTGGGGTATTGATGAAGTTTGCCAAAAATCTGCTTTGGGGGAGTACTGTTGAACTTTATGGGAAGTGGGCTGGGGTACTGGCTGACTTCCTAGAAAGCTGCTAGCAAGTCACCTGTGGAATGTGCTATAGAATTCTATGGGAAACTGGATGAACACCCTCAGAACTCACTGGATATCCACTCTTGGGGGTCTCTGCTGAACTCACCACTGAGAAGCCAGTTGGGATTCCCATGGACCTTATTGGGAAGCTGCCCATGCAGTGCTGCTGACTTCTAGTTTTGTTCTTAGAGTGTTTGCCATTATCTTGAGACCCACAGTCATGGTTACTTACACACCCAAGTATAGTGCAGAGCTTTGCTCTTCTTTGAAAGCATGAACAGACAGTACAAAGAAAAGGAAACACATAGTAAAATAAGTGCAAATTAAAATTTCAATAAAATTGATAAAGATTAAAAAGTTGGATACATTGTCTTGTTGAGGCTGTGGGAACGACATTCTCATACACTGTTAGTGGAAATAGAAATTAATACAACTTTAGAGAGGGCAATTTGGAATATTGAACAAAATTTGAAATGTTTCTCAATTCTACCACAAGGAAATTATCCTAGAGTTATACTTGCACATATGCAATGTGACATGTACAAAAATATGTTTATAATAGCAGAAGTTTAGCTATAATCTGGTTAAATAAGTTGTGGCATATCCATACAAAGTAATAATGAATTCATTAATATAAATGTGATAATTCTATATGCACCAATACAGAAAAAAATCCAAGATATATAAGTAAGATAAAATTAAGGTACAGACCATTTGTGTAAAAATCATATGTCTATATAATATCTGTCAGAATATATAGAAGAAAATGTTGCTAACAAGAACATGAAGCAGGAGGAAAGCAAACAGAAAGCACATTGTGCAAAAACAGGAAAGTACACGTTCTTTCTCTTCCAGTCTTGTAGTCTCGCACTAGCACCTCCTAATGGCAGAGCCTACTATAGGGCCAGCTGACAAAGCAGAAGTGGGGGGTGGGTGATATCACAGCATCAGAATCAGAGTCAAGTGTAGAGGGTAGGTTTGGAGCTGAGAAATAATAACTTAATAACTGGCACATCTTATCTGTTTCAGAACTCTGATCAGATGGTACATGTTTTCTAGTTTGTTGTTCTGCTTTTTAAGTTGTAGGCCATAGTAGATTCAGCCTGCCACAGTCATGATATATTATCCTTTTTATATTTTGCTGGATTCAGTCTGCTGATCGATTAAGGATTTTTGCATCTGTGCTTATAGGGGATGTTAGTAGTTCTCTTTTCTTGAATTGACTTTTCCTAGTTTTGGTATCAGAGTAATAATTCTGGCTTTACAAAACAAGATGGAAAGCGTTCTCTCTTCTGTTTTTGAAAGATGTGTGATTTTGTGAAAGATAAATATCCGTGAAAGAATTTTTTTTGTTTTTTTTCGGTACGCAGGCCTCTTACTGTCATGGCCTCTCCCGTTGCGGAGCACAGGCTCCGGATGCGCAGGCTCAGCAGCCATGGCTCACTGGCCCAGCCACTCCGCGGCATGTGGGATCTTCTCGGACCGGGGCACGAACCTGTGTCTCCTGCATCGGCAGGTGGACTCTCAACCACTGCGCCACCAGGGAAGCCCGACTCTAGCTATTTAGTAGTTTAGTAGTAGATTTAGTAGTTTTCTGGTAGTGTTTTTAGGGCTTTCTATGTATAGTATCATGTCATCTGCAAACAGTGACAGTTTAACTTCTTTTCCAATTTGGACTCCTTTTATTCTTTTTCTTCTCTGATTGCCATAGCTAGGACTTCCAAAACTATGTTGAATAAAAGTGGTGACATATGCATGTCTTTAGACTAGTATTTTTGACTCTCAACTCAGCACTGCAGGCAGGGTCCATTCTAGCCTCCTCTCTTTGCTTATTTGTAACTTCTTTCTCTGATAGTCAGAAATCTGGGACTCATTATCAGCAATTCATTTACTTACTGTTCAACCCTGGCAAACATGTAGAATACTATCAGAATTGCTAACCTGTGCAATGTGAAACAACTTTGCCAATTAGATTGCAGAATTTATATATAGTTCTTTTTTTGTCTTTAGCGTTACAGTTTTCTAAACTGTCCTTTCCTAATGTTACTTAGGACAGCAACTTCCCCCCCCCATCCCTGTCAGTGAGGTTGTGTTATACATTTTCCATACAGAGATTCATTTGTCACATCCTGCATTCCATCCTAGGATTCTCCTGTCCTTCTGATTGACTTTTTAAAAATTTATATATATTAAGGTTTACTCTTTGTAACTTTTTTTTTTTTCCTGTGGGTTTCGCAGTCATGTATACAGCAACACAGTATCATACAGAATAGTTTCAACAGTTTCCCTAAAAATTCTTCTGTACCTCTTTGTTAACTCCTCCTGGATCTTAAGGGAAAAGCTTTTAGTTTCTCATCAATCAGTCTGATGTTAGCTGTAGGTTTTTTTGTTATCAAATTGAGGACATTTCCTCAGTTCCTTGTGTGTTAAGAGTTTTTATCATGAATGGTTCTTGGATTTTGTCAAATGCGTTTTCTGCATCTGTTGACGTAGTCATATGATTTTTCTTCTTTAGCCTGTTGATGTGATAGATTACATGAACTGATTTTCGAATATTGAACCAGCGTACCTGGGATAAACCCAGCCTGGTCATGGTATGCAATTGTTTTTATACATTGTTGGATTCAATTTGCTAATATGTTGTTGAATATATTAGCATTTGATCATGAGAGATGTCATAATTTTCATTTATTTTAATGTCTTTGCCTAGTTTTCATATAAAGGTGATGCTGCTGTAAGAGAATGAGTTTTAAAAGTGTTCCCTTGGCTTCCTTTTCTGGGAAATTGTAGAGGATTGGTATCATTTCCTCTTTAAATGTTTGGTAGAATTCACAGATGGAACTGTCTGGAACCTGGTGATTTCTGCTTTACAAGGTTATTAGCTATCGATTCAATTTCTTTAGTAGATGTAGACCTATTCAGATTATCTGTTTCTCCTTGTGTGAACTTTTGTAGATTGTATCTTCCAAGAAAATGGTCCATTTTGTCAAAGTTATTAAATTTCTGGGTATAGAATTCTTCTTAACATTTTTAAAATCATTTTTAATGTCATGGAATCAGTAGTGATGGACTGTCATTTCTGTTATTAGTAATTTGTGGCTTCTCTCTTTTACTTGACTAATCTAGATAAGGGTTTATCATTTTATTGGTCTTTACAAAGAGGGAGCTTTTGGTTTTGTTGATTTTTATCTGTTGATTTCATATTTTAAATTTCACTGATGTCTGCTCTAATTTTTTTTTTTGAAGAATATAGGCTTATTAACTTAAAAGAACTTGAAACAAGTATTCGAAAGAAATTTGTGCCTTTATTAGAATGGTGTTAGGCTTTAAAAATGACCAATTTTGGTAATCAAATGATTCATCTTTTTGAATAAGAAATGACACTAGAACTGCAATACTTGTCCAACAGTCTTAGTTTTACTTTTCCTTTAAAGCAAGAACAGAATGAGAATTAAACAGAAAGCACTGGCAGGCATCAGTTAATCCAAGATAATAGCTTCTTAGTTCCAAAAGCACTTGCAAAGAAAACCATGGGGGGACACAAGGTATGAAAGCAATTCATAATAACTGGAATCCCTTGAGCGTGTGTCTTCACCAAGTGTCATAGGCTACTTTTTGAATTTGTCCTTTACTTGGTCACTTTTTTTCCTCAAATACTAGTTTGCCTGTGACTTTTCCCTGAAAGTGTAAAAAGTATGAAATACAAACAAGCTCTTGCATTGTACACTTAGAAGTGTACAATTCAAGCATTACAGAACTATCTACATACCCTCAAATCTTGGCTAATTCAATAGTATAGAACCTATCAGGGCACAGAAAGAACTAACACCTGCTTCTTTTTGTTACACATACAATTCAAATATTGAATCTGAAGAAAAACATTTCATCATTTTGTCTCTCCTCTACATTCCCATGTTGATAAACTTACTAAAATATTCCTGTGTAATTTAGTTTGGTCTTATTATTTCAAGTCAGGGTTAAAACCTCAAAACCAGCCATCCAGACAAAAAAGGCAATCAGAAAGATTATTTCTTCCTCACTTCCCTAACCCCAGTGACTGCGAAGTTAATTTTATGACTTAACTCCAAACACTGGATAGTGATGCCAAATGCTAGGCCCAATTTCTTCATAATCCTTTTTGGCGTGGCATACATGGTAGAATTCAGGCGTAGAAGCCAGCATGGATCCTCTAAACCACATTGCATGTGACTGCATTTTGGGTGTGATGACTTATACATCAATAGGTTTTTGTGTCAGTCTACCACCACTCAGTTCCTCACTTAATTTCAGCCTGGCATCTCCAGTTCTTTTCAAATCTCTTTGCAAGTGATGTCCAAAGTCCCTGATCCAAAGTCCCTGAACATGGTTGAATATCCAGAGAGGACAATATTCTTGTTGAGAGGATCTATGACATCAGTAGGACAACTGTGATTATTTACTTCATCTACAACTTCTGAGATAGGCTGAGTAAAGCCTGGATTAGCAAACTCTAGATGAAAAAAATGTCACGTCCCAAGAATCTCTCAGTAACCAACACCAATGGAGAATTCTTTCTTTGAGATAACATTGATTCCAGTATACTGTTTAATCCACTTTGCTCCATCTGTGTCATACTTGTTAAATTCTTTGACCAAATGTGGGCAGGCATAACTATAGTGCTCTTTTAACGTTCGCAAGGATTTCTCTGATGGATTCTTACTTTTCCATCTCTCAGCAATTGCTGAATAAAATATGTTATATTACATACATGTAAAATATGTTATATTACATCCTGTGTTATATACACAGCTGTTATATTACAGCTGTGCTTAATACAGCTGCCAATTACATACCCTTCAGCCACAGGGATGACATGGGTGACACTGTCTCCACTGTCTATTACCGTATTGCTCTAATTTTTATTATTTCTTTTCTTCTGCTTGTTTTAGATTTAATTTACTCTTTTCTCCCCCTAGTTTCCTAAGGTGGAAGTTTACTTTATAGATTTTAAATCTTTCTTTCTTCCCTAACATATGCATCCAATGCTAGAAATTTCCATCTAAGCACATATTTAGCTGCATCTTGCAAATTTTGATACATTTTTATTTTCACTTCAGGTGAAATATATTCATAATATTTCAAATTTCTTTTGAGAGTTCTTTGACCCTTGTGTTATTTAGAAATGTATTGTTTAATCTCCAGATATTTTTGGATTTCCTACTACTGTTCCGTAATTGATTTCTAGTTTAATTTGACTGTGAACTCAAAGCGTACTTTGTATAATTTGTATTCTTTTAAGTTTGTTGAAGAGTGTATTATGGCTTAGAATGTGGTCTGTCTTGGTGAATATTCCATATGAGTTTGAGAATAATGTGTATTCTGCTATTATTGGATGAAGTACTATAGAATGTCAGTTAGATCTGTTTTATTGATGATGCTATTCAGTTCAGCTATATCCTTGCTGATTTTCTGCCTACTGGATTTGTCAGTTACTGATAGAAGTGTGATGTCTTTAACTGTAATAAAGGATTTGTATATTTCTTGTGCCTCTTGTATTTTGACATTTTTTTCCTCTTGTATTTTGATATTCTATTGTTAGGCTCTGCAAATTAAGGATTATTATGTGTTCTTGGGAAACTCACCCCTTTATCATTATGGAGTGCCCCTCTTTATCTTTGATAATTTTCCTTGCTCTGAAGGTCACTGTCAGAAATTAATGTAGATTCTCCAGCTTTCTTTTTATTAGTGTTAGCATGGTATATCTTTCTTCATGACTCTACTGTGTCTTTCTATTTAAAGTGGCTTCTTGTAGAAAACATATTGTTGGTGCTCGCTCTCTCTTTATTGTTTTGTGTACTTTGACAGTTTCTACCTTTTAATTGGTCAATTTAGATCATTCACATTTAAAATGATGATTAATATAATTGGATTAATAGCTATCATATTTGTAACTGTTCCAATCATTGCCTTTGTTCTTTGTTTACTTTAGAGTTCAGCATTTTATATGATTTGATTCCATTTTCTCTCCTCACTTTGCATATGAATTATACTTCCTTTTTTAAAAATAATGTGTTTTAGTGGTTGCTGAAGAGTTTGCAAGTGATTCAATAATTTATAACTAATCCAAGCCTACTTTCAGATAACACTATACCACCTCAGGGGTAGTATAAGTACTTTATAAAAGAGTATTCCTAATTTTCCCCTCTTGTACCTTGAAAGTTGGTATCATTCATTTCACTTATCCCTAAGCTATAATCATCAAATACAATGTTACTACTATTATTTTGAACAAACTTAGATCAATTAAGAATAAGAAAAAGAAAAGATTTTATTTTGCCCTCATTTATTCCTTCACTAATGCTCTTCCTATTTTTTATATAGATGTTTCCAACTTATATCATTTTCTTCTCCCTTTTTTTACACTCTTTGCAAGGCAGGTCTATTGATGACAAATTCCCTCAATTTTTCTTTATCTGAGTAGGTATATTTCTCCTTCACTTTTGAAGTGAATAATTTCACTGGACACAGAATTCTAGGTTGGTGGGTTTTTTTTCTTTCAACAATTCAGATATTTTATTCCACTTTCTTTTTGCTTGCATGGTTTCTGAAGAGAAGTCCAAAGTAATTCTTATGTTTGTTTCTTTGTAGGTAAGGTGTTTGTCTTCTTTCTGGCTTCTGTCAGAATTTCCTCTTTGTCTTTGGTTTTCTGCAGTTTGAATAGGATTTGCCTAGGTGTAAAAGATTTTTTTAATATTAATTCTGCTTGGTGTTCCTCATGCTTCCTAGATCTTTGGCTTGGGGTCTGTCATTAATTTTGGAAAATTCTCAGTCGTTATTACTTCAAGTTTCTTCTGTTCCTTTCTTTCTTCTCCTTCCAGCATTCCCACTGCATGTATATTATACCTTTTTGTAATTATCCCACAGTTCTTGGTCATTCTGTTCCATCTTTTTCTTTCTTTTCTCTCTGTGCCTTTCAGTTTTAGAAGTTTTTATTGACATATCTTCAAGTTCATTTATTCTTTCTGAGTGTAGTCTACTGATGAGTCCATCACAGGCATTCTTCATTTTTGTTACAGTGTTACTTATCTCTAGAGCTTCCTTTTTATTCTTTCTTAAACAATTTATTTCTCTGCTCACAGTACCCATCTGTTCTTGTATGTTGTACACTTTTTCCATTAGCACCTTTAACATATTAACTGTATTTATTTTGCCCAGTTCCAGTTCTCTGCCTTATCTGAGTCTGTTTCTGATATGTGCTTTGTCTCTTCAGACTTTTTTCTTGCCTTTAGAATGCCTTGCATTTTTTTTTTTTTTTTTTGCATTATGCGGGCCTCTCACTTCTGTGGCCTCTCCCACTGCGGAGCACAGGCTCCGGATGCGCAGGCCCAGCGGCCATGGCTCACGGGCCCAGCCGCTCCGCGGCATGTGGGATCTTCCCGGACTGGGGCACGAACCCGCGTCCCCTGCATCGGCAGGCGGACTCTCAACCACTGCGCCACCAGGGAAGCCCTGCCTTGCATTTTTTGTTGAAAGCTAGACAAGGTTTATTGGGTAAAAGGAAGGTAGGTAGATAGCCCAGTAGATACTCCTTTAGTGTGGCAGATTTTATATTTATCTGGCAGTGTTTAGTAATTGGTGTAGCTGTGGTGTCAGAGGCTAAAAATTTACTCTATTGTCCTTAAATTTTTTCCAGTTTTTTTTTTGTGGTAAGATATACAAACATAAAATATTCCATCTTAACCACTTTTAAGTGTATAGTTCAGTTTCACTAAATACATTCATAATGTATTTATGCATTAATGCATTACTACCAACCATCTCAAGAATGCTTTCATGTTGTAAATGTGCCATACACCATGACCAAGTGGGAATTATCCCAGTGATACAAGGATGGCTCAGTTATCTGTGAATCAGTGTGATCACATAAATCAATGTGATACACCACGTTAACAAATTGAAGAATAAAAATCATATGATAATTTTACTAGATGCAGAAAAAGCTTTCAACAAAATTCAACATCCGTTTATGATAAAAACTCTCAACCATGTGGGTATAGAGGGAAGATACTGCAAGATAATAACTGCTGTATATGACAAACCCACAGCTAACACATCATACTCAGTGATGAAAAGTTGAAATCATTTTCCTCTAAGATCAAGAACAAGACAAGAGGGCTTCCCTGGTGGTGCAGTGATTGAGAGTCCACCTGCCGATGCAGGGGACACGGGTTCGTGCCCCGGTCCAGGAAGATCCCACATGCTGCGGAGCGGCTAGGCCCGTGAGCCATGATCGCTGAGCCTGCGTGTCCGGAGCCTGTGCTCCACCATGGGAGAGGCCACAACAGTGAGAGGCCCGCATACCGCAAAAAAAAAAAAAAAGAGCAAGACAAGGACGTCTACTCTCACTACTTTATTCAACATAGTATTGGAAGTCCTAGCCACCATAATCAGACAAGAAAAAGAAATAAAAGAAAATCCAGATTGGAAAGGAAGAAGTAAAACAATCACTGTTTGCAAATGACATGATACTATATATAGAAAATCCTAAAGATGTCACCAGAAAGCTATTAGAACTCATCATTGAATTCAGTAAAGTTGCAGGATACAAAATTAATATATAGAAATCTGTCACGTTTCTATACACTAACAAAGAACTATCAGAAAGTGAAATTAAGAAAACAATCCCATTTACAATTGTATCAAAATGAATAAAATAACTAGGAATAAGTCTAGCCAAGGACATAAAAGACCTGTACTAAGAAAACTATGACATTGATGAAAAAAATTGAAGATGACACAAACAAATGGAAAGACATACTTGCTCATGGATTGGAAGAGTATTGTTAAAATGACCATACTACCCAAGGCAATCTACAGATTCAGTACAGTACTCATCAAAATACCAATGGCATTTTTAACAGAACTAGAACAAATAATTCTAATATGTGTATGGAAACACCAAAAACTCCAAATAGTCAAAACAATGTTGAGAAAGAAGAACCAAGCTGGAGATATCACAGTCCCTGATTTCTTCTAAGAATTTTACAGTTTTAAATTTAGGTCTTTTGTTTGATTTTGAGTTAATATTTGCATATGATATTAAGCAAGGATCTAACTTCATTCTTTTTCATGTGGATAACCAAATTTTCCAGCACCATTGTTGAAAAGCCTGTCCTTTCCTCATGGAATGGTCTTGGCACACTTGTCAAAATCCAGTTGACTTTATGTATATATGGCATTGATTTCTGGGCTCTCTATTGTATTCCGTTGGTCTATGTCTGTCTTAATGCCAGTAGCACACTGATTACTGTACCTTTGTTGTAAGTTTTGGAATCAGGAAGTGTGATTCCTGTAGCTTTGTTCTTACTTTTCAAGATTACTTTGGCTATTTTGGCTCCCTTGAGATTCCATATGAACTAAGGATGACTTTTTGTATTTTGGCAAAAACATCATTGGGATTTTGATAAGGACTGCATTGAATCTATAGATTGCTTTGTGTAGTATTTAGATATTGATCTGTGGTTTTCTTTTCATGTAGCTTTGGTATTATGGTATTGGTGATCTCAAACAATGTGTTAGGGAGTGTTCCTTCCTCTTAAATTTTTGGGAAAGTTAGAGAAGGATTGGTATTAGCTCATTTTTGGTATTAGTTCATGTTTGGTAGAATTCACCAGTGAAGGCATCAGGTCTAGAGCTTTTCTTTGTTGAGATTTTTGATTAATGATTCAATCTTTTTACTAGTTAGAGGCCTATTCAGATTTTCTATTTCTTTGTGATTTCTTGGTATGTTTTGTGTTTGTAGGAATTTGTTCATTTCATCTAGGCTGTCCAATTTGTTGGCATAAAGTTGTTATAGTACGCTCATATTCCTTTTCATTTCTGTAGAACAGTAGTAGTGTTATCACTTCCATTTATGATTTTAGTAATTTGGTTCTTTTCTCCTTTTTTCTTAGGCCATCTAACAAAATTTTTCGTTTTGTTAATCTTTTCAAAGAACTAACTTTTAGTTTCATTGAGTTTCTCTATTGTATTTTTTTCTATTTCATTTATCTCTGCTGTAATTTTTATTATTTCCTTCCTTCTGGTGGCTTTGGGTTGATTTGTGTTTCTTTTTCTAGTTTCATAAGTGCAAAATTAGGCTTTTGCTTTGAGGTCTTTCTTGTTTTTTAATGTATGGATTGGCCAAAGGGTTTGTTCAGGTTTTTTTTGTATCACCTTACGGAAAACCCCAAATGAACTTTTTGGCCAAGCCAGTAATTGTTTATAGCTATAAATTTCTTGCTTTGCACTGCTTAACCACATCCCATAAATTTTGGTACATTTTTTTGTTTTGTTTTGTTTTCATTTGTCTCTGAGTATTTTCTAATTTTCCTTTACCCATTGTTTTAAAAGTATATGTTGTTTAATTTCTACAAATTTGTGATTTCTCTAGTTTTCCATTTCTCACATTATCCTGTTGTGTTTGAAGAACATATTAGGGTGGCCAAAAATTTCGTTCGGGTTTTTCCATAACATCATATGGAAACACCCGAATGAACCTTTTGGCCACTCCAGTACTCTATGTGATCTCTACATTTTAAAGTCTACTGAGACTTAATTAGTGGCCTGACATATGGTCTCTCCTGGAAGATGTCCCATTTCCACTGGAGAAGAATGCGTTTCCTGTTCTTGTTGGGTATTGTATTCTATATGTTTGTTTGACTTAGTTGGTTTATTGTGTCTTGGTGTGGGTCTCTTTGATTTCATCTTTTGGGGAATTTGTTCATTGTCTTTAATGTTTATATTAATGTATTTCATCAAATTTGAGAAAATTTCAGCCATTATTTCTTCAAATATTCTTTCTCCTCCTCTGGAATTCCCACATCAAACCAATGTCTGCTTAGTGGTGTCCCACAAGTCCCTTAGACTGTCCTTTCTTCAATCTGTTTTCTTTCTGTTCTTCAGATTCAGTACTTTTCATTGTTTCATCTTCAAGTTCACTGATTATTTCTCTTCCCTCCTCAAATCTGCCTCTGCATCCTTCTAGTGAATTTTTCATGTCTGTTTTTGTACTTTTTTGGGAAGGGGGAAATTTGTCTCGTCTAATAATTGACACAAGGCAGATTAACAGAAAAAAAATTAATTTGTATGCACAGAGGTCTCATAGAAATGGAACACCTGAAGTGACCAAGGTAGGCTGTTTATTAAAAAAATTAATTTTAGACAAAGAAACAATCATTTGTGAAGATTTAACAGAGGGGCTTGTACTTGTGGTAACAGACTAATGAAGAAGTCACACAGATTTTTTAATAACAGCTTTCTTAGCCTTGAATTTCTTAATTCTGTTGATAAGGATGCTTTCTATACTTTGGGTATGGGGGGATACTTTCACATTGGAGATTTCTTTCTTGCTTTCAGGGGGAAAGAGAAGGATCAGAGTGTTGTTTTCTTTTAAGTATTGTTTTTTTATTTTCTCACCGACTGATCTCAAGTAACTTTAATTCAAAATAATCTATATGCCATTGTGGCATGTCTTGGGGTAGCCTGCTCTCAGTCCCAACAACTTTCAGTCCAGAATCCTTTTTGGGTTCTTTTTAGGTTTTCTGTCTCTTTATTGGTATTTCCATTTTGTTCACACATTGTTTTCTTGACTTTCTCTACATTGTCAGTTCTTTGAGCATTTTGAAGATGATAGTTTTATTTTTTATTTTAAATTTTTTAAAATTTTTATTGGAGTATAGTTGCTTTACAATGTTGTGTTAGTTTCCACTGTACAGCAAAATGAATCAGCTATACATATACATATATCTCCTCGTTTTTGGATTTCCTTCCCATTTAGGTCACTATAGTGCATTAAGTAGAGTTCCTTGTGCTATACCGTATGTTCTCATTAATTACCTATTTTATATATAGTATCAATAGTGTATATGTGTCAATTCCAATCTCCCAATTCCTCCCCCCAACCCCACCAACGTTGTTTTAAAGTCTTTGTCTAATAGATATGCCAGGTGTTTTTCAGGGACAGTTTTTGTTGTTCCTTTTTTTCCTTTGAGTGGCCCATACTTTCTGTTTCTCAGTATGCCTTGTGACTTTTTTGTTGGAAACTGGACATTTGAATCTAAATATGTGGTAACTCTGGAGATCAGATTCTCACCTTTCACTAAGTTTTATTATTTTCTGTTATTGTTTTTATTTTATTTTATTCTTTTTTGTTGTAGGCTGTCTCTGTGCTGAGGATCAGGTTGTGTTATAAACTTAAGGTCTTTTCTGAATCTGTTCCTTTCCCTGGGCAAATATGGTGACTTTCTGTTTTCTCTCATATACGCAGTTGCTTTTAAATGTTTCAGTCTTTAATGTCTGACTTCTAAAAGGAGAAAAATAGAAAAACAAAGGTTGGGGGGGAAATGCCCAGGCTCTTTAAAAATATCCTGGAAGTCACCTTAGCCAAAGGGGGAGGGGCTTGCAACAATGGGGAGATTGCAACAACAATGGTCACTTACCTCTTTGTATGGACCTCTGAGATGAGAAGCAGTAATCAGGGATCAGAGCACAAATACGATATTTGGAGGACAGTGTCTTTTTTACCCACTCTTGCTCCTGCAAACTGTGTATAGGTTGCTCCGAGAACAGGTAAACAGCTACCTTCCATGGAGCAGGGTGGTAGGGGATGGGTAGCTGCCACTATGCTAAGAGCTCAAATTGACTGAAATTAACAGCAAGGTACAGCCCAAGCCTTCTTCTGAAGTTGAAAGCCTTCAGTAGACTCCAGATTTCCAAATTAGTTATGTCAGACAGATTGTGTAGGTTGGGGGGGCAGATTTCTGTTGCTTTCTACTTTGTCATCTTCCAAAATCCTCTCTTCTATTGTCTTTATTTTTGTCTTCCTTTCTGTTTTGTGTTTGCCTAGAGACTTCTTACTAAATAGTGTTTAAAGCTTGCAGTTGTTATAGTTGTAATCCTGTTATTATTCAGGAACTCTAATGATTTGGTGGTAAGGTGTTGCTACAGGACAAGCATTCAACAGTCCTATAATTAGGTCTTATTCTTCTAGTGTGCCTGAGTTAGGTATTTGCCTTCCCCCATGTTGAAGGCTGGAGGGAGCTGTAGTTTGGTATTGTCCTTCTCCCACATAAAAGGCTAGAGGGTGATATAATAGGTAATTACCTTCCACAGGCTTGTTTGGTTTTGGTAAAATGCCAGTTGGTTAGGCTCTGGTAAAATATTTTCCCTTGAGTTTAGGATTGTTAAAGAGAGCAGAGGGCTCTGGGAGTATTTCAAAATGGTTTCTTTCCCTTCCTTCTGCTTGATGCAGGAGGAAATTTTTCTCCGATCTTCACAGTGAGCAATTGGTATGGCTTTTGGAGATAAAATTTATGGAAGTGTGGTAGTATGCCCCAAACTGGGACTCCTTGGAATTTTAAACTCTCAATCTAGTCCACAGTGAGTCTCCAGCAATTGGCCAATTATAGTTAAAAGTGTTCCAACAGACGATGGCCCCAGGTGTGGGCTTCTGCTCCTGGGCTTGTACTCTTGGTAAACTGTGATAGTCTGGATCCACTTGTTTGTTTCTCTAGTTTTCATGGCAACAGTTTGCCTGCTCTATGACCTAAATTCTTTGATGACTAAGAAGAGCTATTGATTTTCGGTTTGTTCAGCTTTTTTCTTGTAAGGGTGGGAGTGATGATTTCCAAGCATTTTATGTATCTTATTGGAAACTGGAAGCCCCTCATACACTTTCTGGAATGCAGGAATGTAGGAGTTCATTGTCAATAATGTTAATGTATTGTCAAAAAAATATATAATTACTTTTTAATATTACCAGTTCTTAAATTATTATCTCAACATGAATTTTAATTATGGTGTGATACTTTGAGGTTTGATTTTATCTAACATATTGGACAAAAGAAGAAAATTTTTATACTCTTGATTTAAAGACAAGATAAATATTTTTACCACCGTATTTATGACACATATTTTATTTGGGAAGCTGATGTAAATGTTTGTATATTTCACATATAGATATTTTACAAAGCCCAGAAATAATTTCTGAATTGGTAATTTAACTTTTTATGTCTATTAATATTTTCAAGTACAGATTTTGAAATTAGAAACTGATTTATGATTAATATAAATTTGTTTATGGTAAAAACTTTTGTCACTAATTAAGAGCAAATATGATTCCTTGTAGAGAATCACCCAGGAATTCTTTAACAAATATCTTCTCCTCTTTTATGTATTCATTTAAATATTTTTGTTTATCATGCATATTATTTGGTGAAGGATACTCTTGACTTGTTCTCCGTTTTGATGAGCTGGTATGGTAATTTTTCTTTGTCATTATCTATATGGGTACTGTTTTGTTCTAAAACGTTAAGAGATTTTTGTATCTTATTCTCAAAGGAATAACATGATAAGTTTTCTAGGTAGAATCCATTGTCACTATAGTTTGCTTGTATTTGTGTGTTTCTATATTTGGTGCTAAATATATTTTACTATTAATCCATTATATCTCTATTTAAATACTAAACGATGTGGCTTTAGCTCTAGGTCAAAACTATTGTACTTTTTGAAGTTTATGCAGAGAACATGGGATATTCTTTTTTAGTTAATATAGAGAAATATAAATACCAATTATATTCATTGGGACACAAAAATGTATAAGGGTATACGTTTTCATTTATTGCTTATATCATTTAAAATAAGAACACACTGAAAAAATCAATTTAATCTAAAGAGAATTTAATTTACAATGTTAATATAATTTCCTAATGAAAGTCCTAGATTTTGGTGACTCATTTTAGTTACCAATTCTTAGTCTTTCTTTGGGAAAGTAAAAGCTAATCAACTGATCACTGAGTCATAAGTTTATCTCTCAGGACCAGTCCCAGGCAAAGTGTGGGAAGCCACATTTCAGAGGCATCACTATCCTTGTGTTTTATCTTTCTCCACCTTTTAAATATCCAGTGCTATTTCAGTGAAACACCGAGTTGATTATAGGTTAAATGCATTTTTAGTCTGTTATAGTTATATGAATAATTTACTTTAGCTTATGAATATTTTAAATTTAATATACATAATTATTTTAGTAGCTATTTTTAGGTATTAGATGCATAATCCCCCAATTCCTTTATCTGTTCCTTTGTGAAGTAAATGAATCCATTTGTAAGGCTTTTAAAATACATTTATAAAACCCTACATTTTATTTAAAATATTTATGCCTTTACTTCAATTTATATTAAGGAAGAAATTTTAAAAATAAAGAGGAAATCTGTTTATCTTCTGTAGGCCAAATGTAACTGTGTTTAATATAATACTTTAAAATAATTATTTTAAATGCTTCAATATCAATATTAATGCAAATATGCAGAAAACTTGAGGACCAAATCATGGAATCATTAGGACAGGAGTAGAATTTTAATATCATCCCTCTATTAAGAACAAATAATTCAACTTTTCCTTTTTGTGTCATATTAATTCAAATGTATAATTCCAATTTATAGCAAAACATTAAGCTTTTCTATGTAACAAACCTCATTTTTCATTTTTATATGACCACAGATCTGTAGATAGAAATTTCTTCCTAGTACAGTGCACTCAGTTGTGCAAACTTATCTTTTTAGGGTCAAAGAAGAGCACAAACCACAACTGACACAGTAAGTAAATGTATTAAGAGTTCAGTAGGCTTGACTTCTGTACCTTTGCCACATTCTGCTTTCTGCACCTTGGATGGTATTAGCTTACACTAATACTGGATAGGCTGCAGCTAGTGTGTCTTCTGCTTTTTGACTCTCCGGCTTGTAAGAGAGCTGCCTGCAGCTTCTTACTTCATCTACATACTGACTAGATGTAGTTTTTTGCTGCCTGCTTGTGGACTGGTTAAGTATTCAAACTTAATTTCCCTATATTCTGACTGCCTGGATGATAATTGGAGCTCATATTTCCATTGGCTGTAGCTTTTGTGCCTGTGTATTTTTATTAGTATGGATAAGAAAACATTTGACCATTTGTTTTATTCATTTGGTTATTCAGTCACATTATTTGCTTATTTAAACAGGTGGTTTCCCTTTAGTGGGATCACTGAACTGGTAAATAACGTTCTCCAGCCCCAGCAAAAACAACAAAATGAAAAGGAGCCCCAGACGTAAGTAAGCTGATCTGTACAGACTAAATATTATCTCTAATAGCATAACATACTGAAGAGTATGTATTAAAATACTGCCCTTGGAATAACATTCCTCAGAAATGAAAATTGTTAGGTTATGAGTTTGATATTTTCACCTTTGATACTTCATATCCCATGGAAATATTAAAAGAAAACAAGGATAATTCATAGGGTAGTAAGAACGAAGAGATAATTCTCCCCCCAACTTTAGTATAAATTATATAAACTGTATTTATCCAGTAAAATATCTTTCTCCAATATGCAGTATATTCCAAAGTATATTTCTTTCAAAAATAATTCCAGAAGACATTAAGAAGTATTTACCCCCCAATTCAATCTTTGGTTAAGTAGTTTTGGAAGGGTTCTTTTAAAAAAGGTTAAGAAGATTTCTTTATTGTTATACTTCTGAGTGTCTAAATATGCTCCAAGGTATTAGAACATACAATATTAACTAAATTTATGTGACTATTGAATCCTATTTTCACTGAATATTTCATTAGGTTATGAAACATAATTTGGGAAATCCAGCAATTTATTATCACATTGGTCTGAAACATTAAAAAATGTCCATTCCGTTTATTTCAGTTATTAGTAGATTAAAATACACTCTTTAAGAAGTTGTTCATACTTGTATCTTTTTATCTTTGTGCAAGAAATATTATTTATGTTGTAAAGATTGCATAGATTTAAATTCCACACTCCCCATGATAACTGCCGTCTTACTCAGAAATGCTCTTACCAGTCAGCCTCTGCACTTCATAAAAGTAGGAATTATGTCTATGGAGTAGATGGTTTGGTTGTATGAATGGGTAGATTGAAAAGTGACATGAGCTCTAGGAGAGAACAAGAATAACTGCCAGGAGCCTTAAGATGAAACATTCAGAAAAACATTCACATTTTGCCTTTAATGAAAATAGAAGATAATGTCTTTTTGTTTTGTTATTATTGAGGGTAACCCCTCATCCATTTTATGTTACCTTGTATGCATTTTATTTTAAATTTGGTCAGTGTTTCATTTTCAACTGAAGTAAAACTGTATTGTGATATGCTTCTCCTACTAGCTAATAATGTATTTCTACGGTTGGAATTGTTGCTGTATTTAAGCCAGTTGAAGTCAAGACCCGTATTTGTCTTGTCTATATTCTATCCTTGACATATAGCAGAGTGACTGATCCATGGTAGGAACTCAATAAATGCGTCTTCACAACTGATTTTACATGTTTTACCCTTTTATGATGTAAGAATACTGTGTCCCAAGGAATAGAAATAAATTCAATAATCTTTCTCTAATCAGCAAAAATTGTATTAAAATTGCACACAATGTCATTGTTTTGCTGATTTTTCTCTAAGGCACTGAAACATAATAAGGTAGTAAAATCAATAGCAAAATATAATTAGATGCGACTTTGTCTGAATTTTAAATGATGCCAGTTATGTATCTTGTTTGTAGGTTTTAGAAAATAATCAAGATTGTTATGTTATTTAGTAGATTACAGTGGACATTAAATAAAATAGATGTTTTGTTAGTAACTTTAAAAAGTGATCAATAATTATTGAAACAAAATGACATTTGACTGGGATAAACAAAGATCAAGGCAAATTTGAAAAGCAATAGCTTTATTTCAATAATAAATATAATATAGTTTGCTTTGATTTTTGGCTAGGAAGATTGTAGGAGAAAAGACTAGTACTTTCCGATATTTTAAAAATTAATTCCAAATTAATAACTATTATTTCCATTAATGTTTCTTGGACAACTAATTCATTCTTCTTGTTCTGTGATTTATACAATTAAAAAAATCAGAACTAATAAGTTCTCTTAATAGCTACTTTCTTCATCTTACAATCTTATTGTGCTGAAGATTTTCTGATATATAATTTTCTAGGAGCTTTCCTTTTATCTTTCTGATCCACAGATCGGGGTACTTCTGAATCTTCTCCTTTAATTCATCTTCTCTTTGATCAGAGTCTAGGACTTCTTATTTCTGAATCACCTCATTTGTTTCTCTCTTTGACTACCATTTGAGAAAGATAACATCCTTTCTGCTTACTTTCTATTCACTCACCTATTAAATTATTTTGGAGAGTTGAATTCTAGGTATTCATTTTAATTTATAAATGTTAAAAAGTAGGACTTATGCTTTTCATATTCTGTATGAACGTTTTCACAGTAGAATAACTAAGTAAATATTCTATCAGATAGTATTTAAAAATCTAATATTTCCTGAACAGTAATTTCATTTTAATGAATTTCTATAAATCTCATGTTGTGATTTTCAAAGCTTTAATAATGTAGGTTCTTTGAGGTCTGTATTTTTGGAATTTGTTTATTTCATAGTTTGTTTTTTTAATGTAACAGGAATGTAATTTTGAACTTTGAATGTAATGTAATTTTGATTTGGGTAATTCATGTGAAAATATAGGTATAAGTAGAACAAAGTATCCCATTTTGACTTTCCATAAGTACTGAGGCATAGAAAATGGATTGAGCCAATTTTCAGTTGTCAGTTCATTCATCTTTGCAGAAATTGCTTAATATACAAATTCAATAATTTTAAATTCTTTTCTTTCTTTCACTATTTTTTCACATTAATATTAAAATGAGGGAAATTTGTCTGTAAAGATAATATAATATAGGTTATATGTAGGGTGTAAATGAGTCTTTGGATAATTAAAATGGGCATACTAGGAAAAAATGATAAATGCTATTTAATGCAACTGTTATTTTAACTTGGTGTTGCCAATATGTAGCATAACATCAAAGGTACGTTTTTTAATACAGATTAATTAAACCAATCATTTGGATTAGTTTGATTTTGAATTTTCATGTAATAACAGTTTTATTCATGTTGTGACATGTTAAATAATAAATGTACTTTTGAGGGCTTCCCTGGTGGCGCAGTGGTTGAGAGTCCACCTGCCGATGCAGGGGACATGGGTTCGTGCCCCGGTCCGGGAAGATCCCACATGCTGTGGAGCGGCTGGGCCTGTGAGCCATGGCTGCTGAGCCTGCGCATCCGGAGCCTGTGCTCCGCAACGGGAAAGGCCACAACAGTGAGAGGCCCGTGTACCACCTCCCCCCCAAAAAAATGTACTTTTGAAATATTAGGAAAATCTAAAATTTGAAATATTGGAATGAGATGGCCACTAATATAGTAATCCTCTTTGATAATGAGGTATTTTAATAGGAAAACGATGCTAAGGGGAAGAGTGTTAGCATAGAGAAATCATAGGTGAAAGTTATTAGGTAGCAAAGGGTTTGAGAGACACAAAGAAGACTAGTGTGGCTGTAATATAGTGGACAAGAGGGAGTGTGACAGGAAGTGAGGTTCTGAAGGTAGGACTCAGACAGGGCATTGTTTCTCTAGAGAGTGAGAAGGAGTTTGGATCTGAATGTCAGTATAAAGGGAAGATACTGAAAAGTTTTAAACATGGGAGTCACATAATTTAATTTATGTATAAAAATCTGGCTGTTCTATGAGTAGAGTGAGTGAGGATGGAGGTCGAGAGAGTAATGAGGAGGCTTTTGTGAAGGACTTGGCTAGAGATTATGATGACTTGGACCAGGTTGATGATACTGAAGATGGAGGGAAGTGGATTGGGGATATATTTGGAGGTTGAAATGACATGATTTTTTAGTGGAGTAGATTTAGAAGAAGTTAGTAAGGAAGATGAGAGAACCAAAGAGGACTGCCAGAATTCTGATTGGAAGAACTCATTGGGTGGTGATACCATTAACTATGATCAAGAAGGGGAAAGGATGAACAGGTTAGAGGTAGAAACTAAAACTGAAGTTTTAAATTTTTAAAATTTAAGATGCTAATAAGTTAACCAGCTTTGAAGGAGAGATATGGATTAGCTGCAGATATAACTTTCAGAGTTGTCAGTATAATGCATAAAACTAGAAGAGGAGACAAGATGACGTAGAGAGAGAGAGTATGTGATGAAGAGCAGATAAGAAGGTCCAAGACTTAGCCCTGAAAATTCTCACACTGTGCATGGTACTAGGCATCCAGAGATAAAAGGACTATGGTTCCTGCTCTCAAATATTTCATATTCAAGAGGGAAAACATGCTGATAAGTAATTAAAAACAATACTGTGGAGACTTCTGGTTTCCTCTTTGACATATAGAGTTTGGAAGCTGTCACTCCCATCCTTACAATGAGAAAAATGCTGAACAAACTGAAAATCAACAACCCTTCTTAGATCCCAGAAAATTGAGGACACAGGATAAATCAATGCCCTGACAACTGAAAGAAGAGGTGAATAAAGAGAATCACAGCTTGCTGGGAGCAGAAACCACTGGAGCTAGGAGCTGGTAGGAAATTGAGGAAATACTGAAGGCTGAGTGTGGACTAACTTAAGAGTTAAAAATTCTTGGAAATCCACCTTTAGGGGATCCCCCACCCCAGTTTTGTAAGTTTTACCTCCATGAACTCTACCAAGTTCTCAAGGTAAAGATCAGTGAAAAATTCCCTCATACTTTCACCAGGGGGATGGGAAAAGTAACCATTTTGACATACTCCGAGAGATTTTCATTCTCAAAGGAAACTACTTTGCCAGAGCCTAACCAACATGAGAGTAGAGAAATACCCAATTATTGTCCCCCTAACCTTCCTGTCTCTCCAAAACAGGAAAAGAAGCTGAGAAGCACTTGTGACAGTCACAGCCCAGGGGCACTAGCCCATGAAAAGACTAAGACTTATTTATAGGATTATAGAATGCTTCTCTTCCAAGTGTCAGTTTAGGGATCTAGGCTGCTTCCATCTTGTTGGCAAGCCAATTAGAACACATAGCTACCAGGATCGCTGCATCAGAGGAAGAGAGAGAGAATGGAAAACTCACATTTATTCTTATTTTTTTTTTGAAGAAATAGAGACATTTTTAATTATTGTCAGTGATTACAAGATCTATCTCTTAATAATTGATAGAACAAGTAGACAGAAAAATCAGTAAGTATACAGAAGACCTGAACAATACTATCAACCAGCTGAATGGAATGAATTTTTTTAGAACATTTCTACTCAACAATAGCAGAATACTCATTCTTTTAAAGTACACACAGAAATTTTACAAAATAGAACATATTCTATGAGCCATAAAACGTCTCAATAAATTTAAAAGAATTCAACCATAAAACTATGTGCTATGACCAAAATTATATTAGTTATTAATAACAGAAAGATATCTTAAAACTCCCCAAATGTTTGGAAACTATTATATAATCCATGGGTCAAAGGGAAAAAAAAGGAAATTCGTATATATTTTGAACAGAAATAAATGAAAATACAGCATATTAATATTTGGGAGCTGAAGCTGAGGCAATACTTATAGGGAAATTTATATGATGAAAGACTTACACACATTTATTCTTTTTTTTTTTTTTTTTTGCGCTATGCGGGCCTCTCACTGTTGTGGCCTCTCCCGTTACAGAGCACAGGCTCCGGTCGCGCAGGCTCAGCAGCCATGGCTCATGGGCCCAGCCGCTCTGCTGCATGTGGGATCTTCCCGGACCGGGGCACGAACCCGTGTCCCCTGCATCGGCAGGCGGACTCTCAACCACTGTGCCACCAGGGAAGCCCTCACACATTTATTCTTAATTGTGTAAGACGGGAAGTGACATAGGTCACTTTTACTCATAGCTCATTGCCCAGAACTTGTCACAAGGCTCTTAACTAACTGCAAGGAAGTCCTCATGAAGAGAGGAAACTCTATATGGTGAGCACTAGTAACATCTAGTACAGTTAGTTTACATTTGATTCTTATTTATTGCAATGAGATGGGTATTTCAGGATGCCAAAAGATAAAGACATGCCAAAAGAATGCTGTAGTAGCAAAGGTAACTCCAGTATTAGTCCCCATTCTTGGTACTGTTGGTTCTTCTGAAACTGCTGTAAGTAATGACTTGAGATCAAGATCTAAGTTTTACAATACTGAAGGGTAAGGTTAATAATATGAAGAAAATTCAAATACAGAAGTATCCTCTCAAAGGAAGGAAATTTGCTGTATGTAGTGTTTCAAGGAATACCAATTCAATTTTGTCAGTGGGATTACAGGGAGATTTCTTTGTATTCTCTTAGGTGGCAGTGAAAGGAGATTAAAAATGGGTTAACAGTGAAAATATTATGAAAGCATACTGAGAAACCCTTAGTTGAACATTAGAGATTACAAAGTACAATAATAAATAGGATAAAGAGTAAACAAAATAATTTTTAAAGGGAGGAGCGAGATATCAGAAAATCATTCTTCTGTTCTTGGATGGAAGCTGTCTACTTTGGTTTGTCATCTGTTTGATACAAGAGTCATTGGTTAGCTCTTTCTCTCCAAAGACCATTTGTTTCTGGGGATTCTTAAGACTCTTTTATTTAAGGTCTCCTGATGGAGCAGATTTCCAACAGTCCATGCAAAATTGTTTGTGTCTTTTTAGTTGTGAAACATAAGTCCAAAGATCAACATTTTGAGGCTTTTGTTGAAGTGCTAATTGTTAACATGACTTATTAACAGTCTTTTCCATCATAACCCTGAGGTAGTTTTTCTGTCCTATCTCTTCCAGAAGACTAAATCTGTAGGTTTCAGGTCATAGAGTGTTCCTTAGAAGGATGTTTTGGAAATCCTGCTTGTACCTGTTGATGTTAAGACTAAGTGTATCACATGATTCCTTTGCTGTGCTTAATCATGTTAACTTGCAATAACGCTGACTCTAGGGTCAGAAGTGAAATACTAAATGCCTGGGCAGCCTATTATTAACTTATAAGGGAAAGCTGATAGATCTCTCCAAAAGTTGATTTTATTGTTTTGAAGGCTAATGACAATGGAAATTGAAGGGTCATTGAGAATATTGTTAATTTTACTTAAAAAATTCCACTTGTTTTTTTTCTACTTTTTCTTAAGCTTGAGGATGATATGGACAACGATGTTTTCTTGTAAGCTACGTACTTCTTATTGGCGCTTGACTGGTCAAAGCAGTTGATATGGACTTGTGAAATAGTGAAGGCAGTTCCTGCACATAAATATGTTTCCAGGTCCAACATAGATAGTCTTCAACCTGAGTGGTCTAAAATTGACTGCATTTGTCATATATCTTAGAACCACCTTAAATTCCTTTTGGCTCAAAAAAGGGATCAATAAATAAAGAAATGATGATAGATTGCTTGTTCAGAAAATGCATTTAGAAAAATTGATAAAATTACCAAAGTGTTTATTGCCAAGTAAAGTTTTTATTAAAACATAACATATGTAGTGAAAAGTGCACAATTTGAAAATATACAGCTCATTGAATTGTCAGACAGTGAATATATCTGGAAATCATCACTGAAAGCAAGAAGCAGAACATTACCAGCCCTTCAGGATCTCTTCCTTATGCTTCCTTCCAGGGAGGACTGTCTACCACCCCAGGGGGTGGCTTTTATCTTGAATTTTTTCTAGCACCACATATTATTTTTGCCTACTTATATTTAGACTTCATACAAATAGAATCATATGGTATATTGTGTCTATATTATTTTGCTTAACGTGTTTGTGAGATCCATTCATATGATTGCATATAGTTGTATTTCATTCATTCTCATGATTGTATGGTACTCTAGTGTCTGAAAATACTACAATTCATTTATGTTTTACTATTTCTGTACATTGCAATTGTTTTTAGTTTTTGGCTATGAATAGTGCTGTGATATACATTCTGATGCCATTATTTTTTCTTATTACTTTGGAAAATTTTGTAGTTATTTGTGAAAGTGAAGTACTTCAGCTATTTAAAAATATTTTCAAACGTTAAATCTAGTTACTATGTCAGGGTGTCTATGTCTCTAGTTTCCCATTTATTTATTTGATAATGCTATAGATACCGTTTCTTGAGCATGCCCTACTGTTTGATGTTTTGGTGCCTCTGCATCTGGCCAAGAAAGGGAGAAAAGGCGTTCCAGGGAGAGGAACAGGGTGATATGGTCAGATTTGTATTTTAGAAAACCAGTAGAGTTGTAATAGTCACTTAGGCAGCTATTTAGAAGTTCAGAGGAGAGACCTGCTCTGTGACTGGGATGACCATCTATATGACATATGTTTATTCTTTTTTTTTTTTTGCGGTACACGGGCCTCTCACTGTTGTGGCCTCTCCCATTGTGGAGCACAGGCTCCAGACGCGCAGGCCGAGCGGCCATGGCTCACGGGCCCAGCTGCTCAGCGGCATGTGGGATCTTCCCGGACCAGGGCACGAACCTGTGTCCCCTGCATCAGCAGGTGGACTCTCAACCACTGCACCACCAGGGAAGCCCTATCCTTTTTTTAATAAAAGGACATTAGTCCGTTCTGTCAGCGGATTAGTAAAGCAGTGGCTTTTATACTTTTTAAAAAAACTTACATCCATAAAAAGAAATATATTTTGCACTATAACCCAGTATACACATACCTACATAGAAATATACATATATATGTGTAATAGAAACAAGATTTATATGAAATCTTCCTTGTACTCTTTCCAATGCTATGATCTGTTCTATTTCATTAAAAATCATGAGTCTTGGCCTGCTAAATTGATTTTATGTCCTTATATTGGGTTGTACTCTGCAGTTTGAAAAGCACTCTATAATGTGTGTGACTGCATTTAATGATCACATTTTATAGCTGCATGCCATGAACTTGTAGAAAGCACAACTCCAAACTCATCATCTAATGAAAGTCAGTGTTATGGAAATCATGAAAGTACACTTGTAAGATGTATGGGAAAGCAACAACAGCAACAAAAAGCTATGTGGCTGGGCATAAAATTACCAGGCACAGCAGGATTACTAGGAGCTAACAGATTGAAAAATTTCTGTTTTCTTAAAGAAGTCAGAAGTGAAGAAATTTTACTTTGGAAAACAGTTCAATGAGTTGCTTTGGTGAGGATGGAGAAAATAGACATGAAAAATTTGGATAAAACAGCTTTTTGAAATAAAGTGGAAAAAGCAATATTTCTAAATTGATAAATTATTGTATATGTCTTTTAAATATTTATTTGTCATAAAAGTTTTAAATTAAATGTGAGTACATCTTTGACTCTTTTATCTGTATCAGGGATCTGCAAAATATGGCCTGTGGGTCAAATCCTGGCTGCTGCCTGTTTTTGTAAATAAACTTTTGTTGGAACACAGTCAAGCTCATTTATTTGTTTATCTATGGCTACTCTCACATCCCTTTGGCAAAACTGAGTAGCTATGACAGAGACCCTAAGATCCACAAGGCTTATAATATTTACTATCTGGACCTTTGCAGAAAAAGTTTGCTTACCTCTGATTTACATCACTGGAAACTTATGTATTTACCTTTATATTTATATTTATAAACTTAAATATATAAGCTTATATATTTAAGATTGTTTAGACCTTTCATTGTATTTGGAGTTTGGTTCTGACAATGTTGTTTTGGAGTGGAACAAACAAAAAACCCAATGAAATAGAATGCAGAGTCCATAAATAGACATTTGCACATGTGAGAACTAAGTATATGATAGATTGCTATCACAAATCAGTGGAAGAAAGGATGGTCTTTTTAATGGTGCTGGGAAAATAGAGTCTCTATACGCAAAAGATTAAAATTAAGTTCTTGCATCACATCACATATAAAAATAAACTTTAGATTGATTAAAAGCCTAAATGTGAGAGGCAAAATTATAAAGCTGTTAGAAGAAACTGTAGAATTTTTTGTGACTGACTCAGGAGTAAGTAAGGATTTTTATTATAGCCAGCCACCAAAACCACGAACCATGCAGGGAGAAACTGATGTATTAGAATGCAACAAAATTAAAGAATTCTGCTGAACAAAATTAGCCATCATTTGTCAGACTAGGACATTTGCTATGCTCAGCTTATAAAGAATTAACATATAGGCTTTACAGGGTTCTTCTGCAAATCAGCAAAAACAAATAAACAACCCCATAACCCCCCCACCCTGCCCCCGCCCCACCAGGAAAACCAATAGAGTTTTGGTAAAGGATGGCAGGAATAGGTAGTTCACAGGTAGGGCAGTTCAACTGGCTGAACTTCATTAGGAGTCAGAAAAATGTGAACTTAAAAAAATAAAACATCAGTTCATATCTACCCAAGCTGCAAAATTTTAAAAATTGAATAATATCATGTATAGGCAAGGATAAGAGAAAACTGGAGCCTTCATACCCTGTTTGCAGGTGTGCTAACTGGGTTAAGCCATTTGGAGGGAAGTTCAGAAATATTTAGTGAACTTGAGTATGTCTATTATATTTCTGTATACATATCTCAGAGAAAAACATATGTGTTTATAAATATCTCATTACAGAAATATTACAATTTATTGGAAATATACAGTAATGAATTATAAAGGGCCAACTTATTTATTTATTTACTAATTCTTTTTTTAAATTGAAGTATAGTTGATTTACAATATCATGTTAGTTTCAGGTGTACAGCACAGTGATTCAGTTATATGTATAAATCTATTCTTTTTCAGAATAAAGTGCCAACTTTTAAAAAATAAAGGTATGAATAAAATGTAAATAGGGAACATTATACAGCCATTAAAATGTGTAAACTTATAGTTGTTGGAGCTTGGATTCTGCAGCAACATTGAATTTGTATCTGGCTTTACTTACTAGCAGTGTGACTGTAAGTAAAAATAGCTTCTCTGTAGAATAGAATAATAGTAGAATATTTATAATAGTACCTATCTACCTGATACACAATAAGCACCATATGCATTAACTATTGTTTATTCTATTTAGATTTTAATATAAAAATGTAAAGACTGGTTCCTGAGGGAAGGGAAGTCACATCAGGGAAGGGAAAATAGTTAATTAAAAAGGGAGCCAAGCATGGATCAGTGCAACCAAGCTCATGATCAACTCTGTTTTGGATACCTACGGTTTAAAAACAGAGAAAGAAAGAAAATTTTAAAAAAGGTGTGCATTGTAATCTATCCTAGGAGGAAGCGAGAGCATGTATAAAATATAAATGCCCTATAATGGATGCACCATAGTGAGTCTAAAGGGTGAGTGGCTTTAGCTGAAAGAGGGGAAAGAAGCAGTGCAAAAAATGAGGTTGAAGGGGTGAATGTGTGTGAGAACATTCAAGGCTTTGTATGTCTTCATAAGAAGACTTTTCTTCTTAAAAACAATCAGAAGCCATTAGCGTATTTTAAGCAGTGAGATGACAAGATAATTTTTCTGTAGTACGCAGAAGGGGAGAAGTGTGGATGTGAGTAGCCTAGCCAGGAGGCTAGGTGGGCATTGATGGTAACAAGGCCTATGGTATTGACAATGGATTCAGAGACAAGCGGAAGGATTCAAGACATATTTAAGAAGTAAAATTGAAAGGACTTAGATTAATTATGCATTTGAAGGAGGGAGATATTTCTAGAATAATTCTAGATTTCAGGCCTGCATAATTAAATGGTGGCACAATTCACTGAAATTGTGCACTGGCAGGAACACTGGCAGGGAATTTAGTTTAATAGGAAAATTAGGAGTTCCCTTTGATACACACTGAATTCCAACTGGCACTGAGACTTCCAAATAGAGATGTCAAGTAGGCAATTGAATATTGAAGCTCAGAGGAGAAGTCTGAGCTGAGGATTTACATTTATAAGTAATTTATATATAGGTGGAAATTGAAATCTTAGGTGTGGGTATGATTGCCTAAGAAGACATAGAATGAAAAGAGAAGAGGGACCTGAGTCTTGACCTTCAAAGGAGAGAGAAAATGAATGGCAGATACAGGAAGAGAACCAGGAGAGTGTAATGAAAGCCCAGTGGGCCTGTGAACATAATTTCAAGTATTGTTGAGAACTCAGTAAGATGGAGACTAAAAAATTTGTCCATTAGTTTTAGATACAGGGAGATCCTTGGTAAACTTTGTGAGAATTAAGAAGTAGACTGGAAATTAGATTAGATTGATTGAAGAGTGACTGGGGTGAGGAAGCAGAGATAGAATTTGGCCTATTTATAAATGGGAAGGGAAGAAATGCTCTTTTTGGCAAGGAATATAATTTAGCTCCCGAATCTGCCTGTACACCACCACTTCTACATATGGTAGTTTCTCATTTTATAGGACTGGAAGGATGAATACACAAAATCTATAAGTCCTCTCTTATCGCCTCAAGCTGTTGTAGTCTAGTCCTATCTGAATTTCGGCTTCTCTCTCTCTCTTTGCTGCCTACAGCTGGGAAGATTTGATCCCATCCTACAGCCCTAATAATGCTGTAGTCTCTGGGATTACTACAGTTGTTATGTAAAAGAGTTTTAAATAGCTCTAATCTAGCACTTTGGGATACATAATTACTAATTTTTCTGCTAATGTGATTGGCCTTCTCCCTGTTTGTGAAATGGGGTTTCTACTTCCCTTGAGGCATTATTTTGTACAACAATTGACTTAACTAGATTTCTGCTTTTTGTTCCAGTGTGACTTGGTAACTTGCCTAATACTCCAGTGCCTCTAGAACTAAAACAAAACATTACTCTAATTTTCTTCTTCTTTCTCTGTTTCCCAGTGGGGTTCAGCCATGTGCTGAAAGATATGCCAGAGATTGATTATAAGTGTATACCCAGGTATACAGTAGAAATGTATAATATACCTCACATATAGAAAGATAGTTCTTCTAAATGGTTGAGAGAAGCTACGATGCAGAATTCATTCAGTGGTCCACTAAAATCATGCTTGCTCTGGTACATGTTTATGGGCTTTGGTTTCCTGTAGTGGTGCTTATTTTGTGTAAACAGAGATTCACTTAAACCTGGTGGGAGATCATCAGGGAAAAACAGTATGTTGTCTGAAGTTATAGAAAAAAATCGAGAAAACTGGCACGGCTATTTGAATTTACTAATATTAGGTGTGAAAAAGGAAGTCTGCTTTTGTGGTTAAGTAGGTAAAAGGACTTACATAGATCTATTTTTAATTTACCTACTGACTTTAGGTTAGCACTTTGAAACTAACTTTTTTAAAAGTCAGGCTTATTTGAGGTATAGTTTATTTGCAGTAAAATTCACCTTTAAGACATACACTTCACTGAATTCTGGAAAACATACATAGTTAAATATCTACCACCATAATCAAGACAGACTATTTCCTTCACCTCCAAACGTTCCTTGTGTCCATTTGTAGTTAATCCTCTTGCTCTACTCCAGCTCCTAGCAACCATTGTTCTGATTTCTGTCCTAATAATTTGCCTCTTTCTGAATGTTATATAAATGAAATCATATCTTATAAAAGTGGGCAATCTGCGACCCATGGGCCAAATCTGGCCCACTGCCTGTTTTCAGTGTCCATAAATAATATTTTATTGGAACACAGCTATGCTCATTCATTTATATATTGCCATTGGTTGCTTTCTGGTTCATGCTTTTTAGATTTTATTGAAGGTATGCTTGTCTAATCTAGCTAAGTAGTCTTTGTTTAACCCAAGGCCTCACTTTTTGTCAATGTTTCCATCTAGAAGTTTTATAGTTATAGTCATTTTATTTAGTTCTGTAATCTATTGTTTACGGTTCTGTAATACATTTAGTTAATTTTTGTATAAGTGTGAGGTATGAGTTGGGGTTCATTTTTTTACACATGGATTTCCAGTTACTTTTTTTACATGTGAATTTTCCGTTGCTTTAAAGCGTTATTCTTTATCATTGAATTACCTTGGCATCTTTTTAAAAAAGTAATGACCATTTAAGTGTTGGACTATTCTGGACTCTGTTCGATTCTGTTCTATTGTATGTGTGTTTATCCTTTGCCAATATTTGATTACTTCTGTAACTTTTCTAGTTAAGTCTTAAAATCAGGTAATGTGAGTCCTTCAATCTTTTTGTTTTTCAAAATATTCTGCCTATTCTGAGAGTTTTGCTTTTCCATACAAATTTTAGATTGAGCTTGTCGATTTGTTTAAAAAATTCTTTCCGAGATTGTGACTGAGATGACATTGAATCAATAGATCAATTTGTAGAGAATTGATATCTTAACAATATTGAGACTTCTCATTGATGAATACAGTATATTTCTACTATTAATTAGATCTCTCTTTTGATTCTTTTTATTAGTGTTTTATAGTTCTTACCAAAGATAGCCTGCACATATTTTGTTAGATTTATACCTCAGTCTTTTATTTTTTTTTGATGCCATTGCAGATTACTTTTTAAAATTTTGATTTCCAGCTGTCTATTGCTAGTATATAAAAATACAATTTTTTTTTGTATATTGAGCTTGTATCTTGTGACCTTGCTAAACTCATTTATTTATTATAGGAGATTTTTTTATAGTTTCTTTGGGATTTTATACATAGACAATTATGCCATCTGTGCAGTTTAAAAATTTTCCTTTCCAATCTCTATGGCTTTAATTTTTATTGTTTTTTCTGGCTTTGATGCATTAGCTAGGATTTCCAGTCCAGTGTTGTAGTGAGAGAGGAGTAGTGAGAGTAGGAGTAGTGAGAGAGGAGTAGTGAGAGTAGGAGTAGTGAGAGAAGAGACGTTGCTTTGTTCCTGATTTCAGGGGGAAAGCACTCAATTTTTCAAATACAATATGATGTTAGCTGTAGAGTCTTTTGTGGATACTGTTATTGCATTAAGGAAGTTTCTGTCTATTCCTAGTTTGCTGATTCAGCTGCTTTCTCAGCATATTTTGACATAATCATATGTTTCTTTCCCCTTAATCTGTTAATGTGGTAAATTATATTGCTTGAATTTAGAATGTGGAACCAAACTTGCATTCCCAGGATAAACATCACCTATTTGTGATGTATTATTCTTTAACATATTTCTGGATTTGGCTTGCTAATGTTGGGTTGAGGATTTTTGCACCTTCTCATGAGGAATATTGGTCTATAATTTTCTTTTCTTATTATATTTTTGTATGGTTTTGGTATCAGAGTAATGTTGGCCTTAGGAAATTAGTTAAATGTTTCTTTCACTTTTACTTTCTGGAACGGATTATGTAGAATTGGTATTGTTTCTTCCTTAAATATTTTGCAGGATTCATCAATAAAGCCATGGAGAACTGGAGTTTTATTTTTGAAAGGTTTTTAAACTATGAGTTAAATTTCTTTAATAGCTTTAGGACTTGTCAGGCTATCTAGTTCTTGAGTGAGGTGTACTTATTTCTGTCTTTCAAGAAGATGGTCTGTTTCTCATGTAAGTTGTAGAATTTTGGGCATAGAGTTGTTTGTAATATTCTCTTATAATCTTTTACATTTAATTTTGTTTAACTGTGAAGTCTGTAGTGGTGTTACCTCTATCATTGTTGTAGGTAATTTGCATCTTCTCTCTTTCTTTCTCTCTCTTCCTTGATCATTCTGGCTGGAAGTTTATCAATTCTATTGTTTCTATTTTAAAAAGAATCAGTTTTTGGTTTCATTGATTTCTTCTCTAATCTTTTAAAATTTCCTTCCTTCTACTTTCTTTGGGTTTAACTTTCCTTTTTCTTTTTTTGAAACTGATTTGAGACTTTTTTCTTTTTGACATAAGCATTTATTTCTATGTCTAGGTCTGGTTTTCCATAAGATTCTTCCAAGGAGTATCATACTCCTGCCTGAAGAACTTACTTCAAATCCCTTGCAGTTAATGTCTTCCTTTAACATTTCTTTGCCTGAAAAAGCCTTTATTTTGTCTTCATTTTTTCAAGCATAATTTCACTGCATGTAAGATCTTGGGTTGATAGGTTTTTTTTTTTTTTGTTACTTCCTGTCTGTGCTTTATAAAGATGTCATTCCAAAGTCTTCTAACTTGCATGGTTTCTGAAAAATAATCTTCTGTAATTCTTATCATTGGTTCTTTGTAAATAGTATGTTATTTTCTCTGGCTGCTTTTCTAGTTTTCTCTTTATGTTTGGTTTTTAGCAATTTGACTATGATGTGTGTAAAAGTGTGTGTGTGTGGTATTTGTTCTACAAAGGATTCTCTGAAGTTCACGTGTTTGTGATTTGCTGCCTTTCATTAGTTTTGAAAAATTCATGGCCGTTATCCCATCAAGTATTTCCTCTGTTCTGTTTGTTCTGTTTTCTCTTTCTTCATCTTCTGGGACTCCAGTTTTACATGTTAGATCATTTTAGCTCTTGGATGCTCTCTCTCTCTTTTTTTTTTTTTCTTTTTGGCCACAGCATGCAGGATCAGATCCCTGACTAGGGATCAAACCCATGCCCCCTGCATGGAAGCACGGAGTCTTAACCACTGGAACACCAGGGAAGTCCCTTGGATGTTCTTTTTTTCCTACACTTTTTTTTTTCTGTTTTAATGTGGATAATTTTTATTGACTTATTCTCAAGTTTACTGTTCTTTTCCTTAGTTCTTTCAAGCCTACTCATGAGACCATCAAAGGAATTCTTCATCTCTGAGGACATATTTTTTATTTCCAGTATTTCCATTTGACTCTTACAGTTTCCATCTTTCTGCTTCAGTACCCTATTTGCTCATGTCTGTTGTCCACCTTTTTTCTCTATATCTTTTACCTAAATAATTTTAATCATTTTAAAGTCTGTGTCTGATAATCTTATCATCTTTGTCATCTCTGAATCTACTTGTAGTGATTATCTCTTGACAACGGGTTGTTTATTCCTTGTGATTTTTTCCCCTGAGTCTCATGCTTTTGAGTTGTATTTACGCCTTAAAGTTGGCATGCCTTTTCTGTCAGACTGTCAGTATTGGGGATTAAATCACCAATCAAGTCAGAGGTTCAGACAGGTTTGGATTTTGCTGTTGCCATCATTATCTTTAGTGCACTACTATCTTCAAATTCCTCTAAAGTGGGCCACTGTTGCTTTTTGCTTGGGGTGGATGCAGGAGTACTGTAAGTTTTGTTTTGTTTTTAATGTTTTGCTACCCCTTCAGCCATTCCTATCCACTTATGTCACAGAGGGAGGGGGTCTCTCCCCATGTTCTTGCCCATTCCCCAGAGGTAGACAACTGGTGCTTATTTCTTGATCCTAGGCTTGTGATAGGGGCGGGGTGTTCTGTTGTGTGTGTTCTATCTTCCATCTTTGAACAGGCTTTGTCCACCTAGGCCTCAGGGATGAGGCTTGCTCAAGGTTTTTACTCCCTCCTTCCTGTGGAAGCAAATGTGCCTTATACCTCTGAATGGTTTGGGGCAGGAGTTTCCACCCCTCCCTTAGTGATAAAAGGCCTTTAATTTGTGGATAAGATCTTGGTTGAAGATGGTTTTTGTCCCTCTTTCATGGGAAGAGGGTTTTTTTTCAAGCTTTTCCCTAGCTGCAATGGATCTTTACCTTTGTCCTGGGGATGACAGAGTTTACTCCCTTTTCCTGTGGCTTATAGCTTTGGCTTTTTTAGGAGAAATAGTCTGGGAAAATGTGCCTGTGTCCTAGCAGCCACTAGTCAGTCACTTCTGTTATACCTGCATATGTGCACCCCCAAAGGGTTCTTTTTGTTCTCATGCCCTGCTCTCAATATGCCTGATGAATAACCAGTGGAGGTATGTGGAAGAGTGCTTGGGAGTGAGTGTGAACTTCCCTTGAGTCTGGGCCCCTAGATATTCCAAACTGTCATGTTAGCCCACACTTGGCCTTTACAATTTGTTAAAGTTTTAATGAATTTCCTCTTACCTAATTGTAAGAGGAAACACCTCTTTCTCCTGTGTTCTGCCAAAAGAGAAACAGTGTGGCCCATTGCTCTTTGGAAGGGCTTGTTGCTCTTTGGAGTTTAGATTATTTGGTTGCCTTATAACCTCAACTCTGTGAAGGGCTCAAAACAAGTTATGATATTTTAGATTATTTAGCCTTTTGTCCTTTCTAGGATGGGAGTGACATTATTTACAGCTTTGTAAATCCTAAACATTAGTTCTGATTAGGAACTTTGGTTTATAAATCCAAATTATAGTTCTAAATATTTTAAATTATCCTTTATAAAGACAATGGAAGTGAGAAGTTTTATCACTATTTATTTTTAACTAGAAAAATACTTTTATTTGTACAGCCTTATTTGGTAGGCTTCTAATATTTCATAGTGTCTTTGCAGCCAACTAATGTCGAGACTATTGAATAGATTTAAACAGTTAGTGAGACCACTCATCCAATGTTTTCCCCTCTGTTTGGATTCTTAAGATCATTCCAATTGAAATTCTGTCTCAATGATTTGAAGTTCATAGGTTTTGGTTTCACTGTGTAAGTCAAATCAGTCTTTTTGTGAAGCTAAACTGTTGAAAAATAACATTGTAAATATTTTACGGTATATGATTGAAAATATATTACAAATGGTTGGTAGAAATTTTACAATTACAGTTCAAAGAAGTATCTTAATTGTATTGTTTCTTAAATTAGCATATATATCAGAAGGCAGAAGGCAGAACTAGTTACAACACTTTTATGATGTGATGTGCCATAAAAGATGTTATTCTATAAACAGAAAATTAAATTTTTATTCTGTATTCTCCTATGGATTTTTTTGGATATAAAATTGTGTCCACAGATTGTGGTAATTATTTTTTTTTTGAGACATCAGGAAACCAAATTTTTCTTATCTGTGTTCTCTGCAGAAAACTTCATCAGCAGTTTGAAATGTATAAGGAGCAGGTAAAGAAGATGGGAGAAGAATCACAGCAGCAGCAAGAACAGAAAGGCGATGCTCCAACCTGTGGTATCTGCCACAAAACAAAGTTTGCTGATGGATGTGGCCATAACTGTTCATATTGCCAAACAAAGTTCTGTGCTCGTTGTGGAGGACGAGTGTCATTACGCTCAAACAAGGTACAGAATGAAAATTACACTTCATAATTCTCTTATACTTAAGCTTATCTTGAATAAAATAGCTGAAATTAATATTCAGGTTAATCAATGAATAAGAACCTTCCCTAGTGTCTTCAATTCAGATAAAATAATTTAAAAAAATTTTCCTTTGAATTAAAAAGGTATTTGTCTCATTGTTTACGTTCTCTAGCTTATGATTTTGTTTAGAATCATAGGGTCTTAGACTTTCAAATATGAAGAGAATTTAGAGATCAATTGGCCTAACTCCTTATTTTATAGGTGTAGAAAACTCAGATCCAGAGACACTAAAATTCATCTTAAAGTTACACAACTGATTAATGTTTGGGTTGTGTCACAGCTTTTTCGATTACTTCACATAATTTTATAAACTTGGTAGATCTACTCTTCCTTTGGCCTCCGTTTTCTTTCTTTTTGAAAGAGGCTCTTTATGGCTTTGAGATTCTGTGTTTCATAATTTTATAGCTTTTGAGGCTACTTTACTCTTTATTTTTGTTTTAACATTAATGAAATAAACATTAGATTATGGATTTAAAGAAGAAATGTTAAGGCTGTGTTTCACACCTGTACTAGATTTTTGTAGTTTATCCATCCACTTTAGGGAATATATTAATATTTCCCAAAGAATGCTATGTTGAAATTAGTAAAAGCAGTATTTTAAATTGTTGTCTCACTAAGCTCTTTATAATTTGTATTTTATCTCCTTCGTAGTATTTTATCACTCAGTTCTTAGGTAGCTCAAAAATATGAAGCTGATGTCTTTACATACATTACTTAGACATAATTATGGGAATTTGTTCCCCTTTGTGATTTCATTTCTCCATTGTCTCATTGTTTCCCTTTTCTCATTGTTTTGTTTTGCCCAGAACTAATAACTTTTCTTTATTTTTCCTTATCTTTCTCCCTGGTTTACCTGATTATTTTTCTTTTCCTTGACTAGTTGCATTGGCTAGAAACTCCAGTGTAATTCTGATTGGAAGTGATGAGAGAAGCTATCCCTGTTTTGTTCTTATCTTGGAGAGAAAGCATTCAGTCTTTCACTATTAAGTATTATGTTAGCTATCAGCTCTTCATAGATGTTGTCTATTATTAATTTGCTGAGAGTTTTTGTTTGTTTGTTTGTTTACCTCAGGAATAGATGTTGGATTTTGTGAAATACTTTTTCTCCATCCATTGAGATTGATTATGTTTTTTGTTAATATGGTGAACTACATTGATTGATTTTGAAATGTTAAACCAACTCTGTATTCCTGGAATAAAACCCATTTGGTTATGATGGATTATATCTTTTACGTATTAATGGGTTTGATTAGATAAAATTTTGTTTACAGTTTTTGCTTCTGTGTTCATGAGGGTTGATATCTGTAGTTTTCTTTTCTTGCAGTGTCTTTCTTTGATTTTGGTATTAGTGTAATGCTGGCTGGATAGAATGAGTTGGGCAGTATTTCCTCCTCTCCAGTGTTTTAGTAGAGTTTCTGCAGAACTAGTATAATTTATCCCTTAATGTTTTGAAGCCATCTGGGCACACAGTTTTATTTTGGGGGGAAAGTTTTTAAGTACAGTTTTAATTTCTTTAATAGATATAGAGTTATTCAGGTTATCTATTTTTTTCTTGAATGAGCTTTGGTAATTTGTATCTTTCAAGGAATTTGTTCAGTTCCTCATAAGTTATTGAATTTATTAGCATCTTGTTCACAGTATTCCATTCTCATTCTTTTAATATCTGTATAATCTGTAGTGATGCTAACTCTTTCATTCCTGATATTGGTAATTTACATCTTCTGTCTTTTTCCCTGCTTAGTCTGACAGATATTTATCAATTTCATTGATCTTATCAAAGAACCAGCTTTTTGTTTTATTGATTTTTAAAATTGTTGATTTCATCTTTGATCTTTATTATTTCTTTTCTTTTGCTAACTGTAATTAATTGTCTCTTCTTTTTCTGGTTTCTTAAGGTGGAAGCTGAGGTCATTGCTTTGAGATGTTCCTTCTTTTCTAATTTAGGCATCATGTGCTGTCAGTTTCCCCTAAGTACTGCTTCAGTGACATCCCCAAAATTCTGATATGCTGTCTTTTCACTTTCATTCAGTTGAAATACTTCCTAATTTTACTTTTCATCTTTGACCAATGAATAACTTAGAAGTATGTTATTTATTTTTTAAATATTGGGGGTAGATTCCAGAGATCTTTCTGTTAATGATTTTTAATTTAATTCGGTTGTGGTCCTAGATATACTTTGTATGCCTTGAATCCTTTGAAATGTACTGAAACATATTTTATGGCCCAGAATATGCTTTATTTTGACAAATGTTCTGTGTGTACTTGAAGAGGGTGTATATTCTGCTATTTTTGACAGTGTTTTTAAATGTCCAATAGGTCAAGTTGTTTAATAGAGTTGTTCAAGTCTACTATATTCTTGTTGATTTTCTACCTATTTATTCTATCAATTATTGAGAGGGGTATTGAAATATATAACTATACTTGGATTTGTCCATTTCTTTTTACAGTTTTATTAGGCTTTTGCTTTATGTATTTTAAAGTTCTATTTTTAGGTGCATAAACATTTAGCAGTATTACATCCTATTAAATAATTGGCCCCTTTATAATTATTAAGTGACTTTATTCCTGGTAATATTCTTCGCTCTGAAATCTGTTTTATCTAATCTTACTATAATCATTCCAACTTTCTATTGGGTAGTAGTAACATTGTTTATGTTTCCTGTTCTTTTACTTTAAACTAATTTGTGTCTTCATATTTGAAGTACTTTTCTTATAGGCAGCATATAATTGGGTATTGCTTTGTTAGCCAATCTGACAATCCCTGCTTTTCAATTGGGTGTTTAGATAATTTATATTTAATGTGATTACTGATATGGTTAAGTTTGATTATATCATTTTGCTCTTTTTCTGCTTTTACCATCTGATCTTTATTTCTTTTTTAGTCTCCTTTTGGATTAATCAAGTACTTTTTTGATTCAGTTTTATCTGCTTTGTTAGCTCATTAGCTTTGTTGACTCTTTGTTTTGTAGCTTCATTGGCTCTTTGTTTTGTTATTTTATTAATTGCTTAAGGATTTGTAGTATACATCTTTAAATGATCACAGTCAACCTGAACTGATATTATACCGTTTGGTGTATAGTATAGTATAAGAATTTACAATAGTGTACTTCCATTTCTACCCTTCTGGACTTATATTATTGGTATCATATAGCTTACTTTTACCTGTTTTATAAATCCCACAATACACTGTTTGTTTTTTGTTTAAAAGGCTTATGTTTTATGGAGTTTTAAATGATAAAGAAATATTATGTATTTACTTGTGTTGTTACCATTTCTGGTAGTGTTCATTTCTTTTTGTAGATCTATATTTCTGTCTGGTATCATATTTCATCTGCCTGAAAGATTTCCTTCAATATTTGCTATAGTACAAGTCTGCTAGTGATGAATGCTTTCAACTTTTTATGCTAAAATTTTTGCCCTTGTTTTTTTTAAAAGATATTTTTGCTTGGTATAGAATTCTAGTTTAACAGTTATTTTCTTTCAATATTTTAAATATTTTTGCTTCACTGCCTTCTCCCTTTCACTGTTTCCAATTAGAATTATCATACCATTCTCATTTTTCTCTCTCTGTATATAAAATGTGTCTTTTTTGTCTGATTGCTTTTAAGATATCCTTTTGATCACTGGTTATGTGCAATTTAATTATGATGTTTCTTTGTTAATTTTCTTCATGTTTGTTGTGTTTGGAGTGTTTTTGAGCTTTTTGGATCTATGTGTTTATAGTTTTCATAGGCTGTATAGAATGTTGTCAATTTTTTCTTCATATATTTTTACTGGCCCATCCTCTCTCTCTTCTCCTTCAGGGAGTCCTGTTACCCATACACTAGGCTGCTTGAAGTTGTCCTACAGCTCACTTATGTTCTTTTTTATTAAATCAAATTTTAATTTTCTCCATTTTCATTTTGTTTATGTTTTATTTCTATGCCTCAGGTTTACTAATCTTTTCTTCTACAGTGTCAAATCTGCTGTTAATACCATTCAGTGTATTTTTTCACCTCAGACATTATAGTTTTCATGTCTAGAATTTCAATTTTAGACATTTTTATATCTTCCACAGTCTGGTTAACTTTTTGAACGTGTAGAATACACACTCTCTAATAATTGTTTTGAAGTTCTCCTATGCTAATTTTAACATCTTTGTCAGTGTTGGGTTAGTTTTGATTGATTATTCTCATTATGGTATATGTTTTCCTGACTCTTTACATGCCTAGTATCTTATGTTGAATGTCAGGCATTGAAAATTTTACTTTGTTGGGTGCTATATATTTTTTCATTCCTATAACTCTCCTTGAGCTTTGCTCTGGAATGCAGTTAAGTTACATGGAAACAATTTAGCTTTTGTATCTTGCTTTTGTGATTTGTTAGGTGGATCTGGAACAGTGCTCAGTTTAGCGCTAATTATTCTCTTCTGCAGAGGCAAGGCTTTCCTGAGTACTTTAACCAATACCCCATGATTATGAGTTTTTCTTTTCTAGCTGGTAGGAACATCTACTGTTTTCTCTAATCCTTTCAGATGATTTTTTTCCCCCACTCCTTGTGTGTTTAATCACATTCATGCTCACTGATCATTACTAAGTTGAACACTTGAAGGGTCTCTCTGTAGATCTCTGGAGTTTTCTTTCTCTGTTCACCTTTCTCTTCTCTGATAACTTGTTCAATGAAAGCTAGCTGTGTTGGCCTCCTCAGGCTTAGTTTGTTCTCTTCAACTTAGGATGTCTGCCAAAGTGAGTTTCAGCTGCTCTGTATTACTCTGCTGCCTGGAAAGCCTCTCAAAACAGTAACCTGGGGCAATTTTAGAGCTTATCTTGTTTGTTTCCCATATTTCAGCTGGCCTTTTTTGCCTGATGTCCATTGTCTTGAATACCATTCTTCATACATTTTGCCTATTTTTTGTTTGCTTGTTTCAGGCAGATGAAGGAATCTAGCCCTTGCTACCCCATTTAGGCCACAAGCAGAAGTCTGTAATGACATCTGAATATAGTTTGCTTAAAAATATATTTTCTGGTTTCTAACATATGGTCTCTTTATGCTGAGCAAAGTTCTAGTCAATAAGTTAAGTACAGTGAAAAACTGGAACACCCCTTGAACATTTTTTGTATTGTAATCAACTATAAAACTCTATATATTGTGGATTAACCTGATGTGGATGATTTATGGAAGAGGAAAGGAAGCAGAGAGAGTAACCCCCACGTTTCTCATATTTTTTCTTAGATCTGAGGGAAATGTTAGGGACTAAACATAAAAAATAATTTTCATTCATAATTTACTTGGGAAAGCATTCCTTTTATATGTATATACATATATATATATATATGGCCTATATTCTAAATGAAAAGAATAATGAGTTTAATTTCTCTTTTCAAATTGGATCTTCCTACGTATACTCAGTTGCCTTATGTACTAGAAGAAGGCTTTTGCTCACAATAGATACTGAACACATTTTTTAAAAAATTTAATTTAATTTAATTTTTTTATACAGTAGGTCCTTATTAGTTATCGGTTTTATACATATTAGTGTATATATGTCAATCCCAATCTCCCAGTTCATCCCACCCCCCCCACCCCCGCTTTCCCCCCTTGATGTCCATACATTTGCTGAACACAGTTTTTGATTTATCATAGCTCCAAAGGATTAAGCTCAGTGCATTTTGGTAAGATTATTTTTATGAAGTAGAATAATGACAATATAAATATTTTATAGCTTAAAATTTAATTATAAAGCAATTTAAAAATTATTTTAGTAATCTCCTAAAAGAACAAGATAAAATAATCTTTTGTTTTAATTTTAAGGGTCTTTCACGTGCAGCCATCCTTAACAATTAATTAACTCTTCTGAGGTGTATTTAGGATACAGAGAGAATAAATGAAGTGTAGGACTATGGAGTACCAGTATAATAAGATTTTATGAAATATTGCTTTCATTTAGTTTCTTAAGATGATACTCCTTAATAAATTAAAGCTATATATTTAGTTAAATTGAAAAATAATGACTTTCTAAGGGAGATATTATTTTGTAATCATGGAATAGAGACTCTAGTGGTAAAGACATTAAAAGTAATTTACAGTCAGGATTATTTTAAGCTTCAAAGTGTGGCAACATTAATTTTTTGTTTCTTTTACTTTTTGGGAAAAATAGATTACCATCTCTCAATGGATAATCTAATTTTGAAAAAATAAAGAATATACTTTTTTTTAGAATTATAGTGTTTAATTTGCAAATGTAACAGATATGGATTCTTTCACTATAAATTATCAGATTTGAAGCAGAATGAATGATACCTTTAGTATGGTTGTAAAGAAAGTGATTCTTAAGAAAGTCCCTTAAAATCTATTGATATATGTGTGTTCAGTATATCAGATGGTAAGTCTTTTAAAAAAAAATTCAAGTCACTGTAATTACCGGCAAGTCTGTAGTTAGTGTGCTTGTGTAATATATAATCAGTTCCCATACCCCAAATCAAACATATCATGTATGGATTTTCTGTTAGATTTTTATGAAATCACTGCATTCCAGTATATTGGTAAAAATTTGACATTCTCTAGGAACAGGGTGACTTAAGTTGAGACAACTAGGAGAACCAAGTTTTGTTCCTGCCCTGGTGTTACATGACTCTTGTTGACATATCACTTCATGTCTTATTGCTTCTGTTTTAAAATCTGTAAAATGACAGCATCAATTTAAATGACTTCTAAGGTCTCTTCTGGGCTTAACATTTTATGATTTTTAAATTAATACTAGATTATTCATGTAATCCTTGAAAAGGAATATAGTCAGATATTTCTACTGCTTAAAGAATTTATAAAAGGAATTGAGAAGCTTCATTAATTCTGTTATGTCAGTATGTCTAGTATATTGTGTGTTAAGCTTTGGCAGTGGTCTTGAAAGTGTACCCTGATGTGGAAGGAAGATTTTTTGGAGAGGAGACGGGTGCTAATAACTTCAAGGGCACATATTTCCATATGTATTCTTTCATTTTTTTCTTAAAATTGATCTACCTGAAAACACTTTTCTGTTTTGTAAATTTTTCTTTCCAACTCACTTTTTATAAGTGGGTGGCTTCTACTCTTCAAAATAAAAGCATGCTCCTTAACCATACCTAATCTGAATTTTGGTCTTTATATAATATATTGCCTCAGGATGTAAAAATCTCTGGGGTACCAGGCAAAGTGACAAGGAGAGTTGCCGCTGAAGGAGAGTTGTCTTGAAGGAGAGATTCATGAGGGCAAAGCAGTGAGAAGTTTTGTAAGAAACATGGAACGAGGCAGCACGTTATTTCATTCAGGCAACAGACTTTTGGCGAGACTCTGGTGCCTCATCTCTCTTTTTCGGAATTGGAATTTTGAGATGATTATCATGGTGACCCATAATAACACATTTATATGAATTTAAAAATGAAGTTGGACTCTTTTTGATATAAAGTCAGATTTGTGTGATGGTTTGGCAATGTGGACTAGTTTGCCAAATAGGTTATAAAGTAGACATTTTCTGTATATTGAATGAGGTAAATCTGCAGCTCCAAGCTTTGATAAAAATATAATTAAATCACACCTACAATACACAATATATCTGAAAATGTATCCTTTCCAACTATTTAAACTTAAAATTTAAATGCTATCTTAAAAATGTGCGAGGGGTACCTGGTTTTAGAGATTTGAGAGGAGAGAAAAAATATTTGTAGACTATTGATATATAACAGGTGCAAGGTATTCTTGGTTATTGGCAGACGTGCTTTTGAGAGTTGTCTTTGGTATCTCTTTGCTCCTAACCTCTTGGTGGAAAGTATACTGCTCAGTACCTAATATCTTCATCAATAGATAAAGTGAGCTCCTTATCATTAGACAAGATGAGCACCAGGTTAAATAGATTTTACTTAGTATATATGGAGAAGATTAGTAATAGCATCTGAAATGAGTTCTGATCATAATAGGAGACTATATAGAGTTTAATAAATAAAGGAATTCAGGATATCACCAGAACTTTAGGATGGTAAAGCAGACACTAGATAGTGGAGCACAGTGGAAATAGAATCGCAGGTAATTGTGAGAGGACAGTTAGACATAGTCATGAATTTCTCTTTCCTCACCCAGTAAATCTCATCTAATTTATTTTAAAGCATCCCCAACAAAAATACTTAACTTCAAACATAAGCAAAAACAAATGAAGTCCTATCTGAAGCAATTTTTTTTTAAGTTAAAAATAATTCTGGGGCTTCCCTGGTGGCGCAGTGGTTGAGAGTCCGCCTGCTGATGCAGGGGACGCAGGTTCGTGCCCCGGTCCAGGAAGATTCCACATGCCGCAGAGCGGCTGGGCCCGTGAGCCATGGCCGCTGAGCCTGCGCGTCTGGAGCCTGTGCTCCACAACGGGAGAGGGCACAACAGTGAGAGGCCCGCATACCGCAAAAAAAAAAAAATTCTGATCCATGAAAAGAACATGAGGGGACTCAAGGAAAATTTTGGAGGTGACAGATATGTCTGTTACTTGATTGTGGTGATGGTTTCATGGATATATTCACAAGTTCAAACTCATCAAATTGTATACAAAAATATATGCAGTTTTAATATATCTATATAAATAAATAAATGGTTCAATTAAAAAAAAAGGACATAAGCTTCTTCTTTTTAAGTCTTGTCTTTTAAACTCCCTTTCAATAAATATATTAAAATGCCACTGACTCTCACTTAGGCCAGAACAGACTATGCATTTCCTATTGCTGGAACAACGCCCTGATCTACTTCTCCTGTAATTTTCAACTTTTTGAATGGCATCACTATATGCTATATCACCTAAACTAGAAGGCCAGGAATCATCTCAGGTTTCTGTCCTTCACCATTCTTTCCCCACAAATTTTGCATTTTATTCTTTCCTCTCTGTCTACATAGACTACTAACTGCTCTCTTATTTGGGCTCTCATCCTCCATCACTTGGACTAATGTTAGTTTCCTAACTGGTCTCTTTGCTCCCATCTGGATTCCTCAAGCACATCCTTCACATGCTGCTATGCTGATATCTGTAAAATGCAGATCTGATTATTTTACCTTCTGCTTAAAAACTATTTAGTGACGCCTCATCTCTTCAGTGAAGTTTCTAATGGCATAAAGAGCCCTCTCCCTATGGTTTATTCCCTGCCTAACTCAAAGAATAAGCTTCACTGCATTCAATATACCCTGACTAAACTACACTGCAGTCCTCCCTTGATGTCCCATGTCCTTTGGGATTGGTTCCAGGACTGGCCCCCCCACCCCATGCATAGCAAAATACATGGATGCTCAAGTTCCTTATGTAAAATGGCATAGTATTTGCATATAACCTATGCACATCCTCCCGTATACTTTAAACCATCTCTAGATTGCTTATAATTCCTAATACAATATAAATGCTATATAAATAGTTGTAAATAGAGTGTAAATGTTATGTAAATAGTTACCAGTGTCGCATATTCAAGTTTTGTTTTTTGGAACTATTGACACAAATAAGCAATAAACAGTCTATAATAGTAATAGGAAAGAGTTTTCTTTGAGACACACTGAGGACTATAGCCTAGGAGACACAGATTCAAGAAGGACTTGAATTGTGTTCAGTCAGACTAAAAAATGGGGGAGGCTTATATATGGAAAAACTGCAAAGTTACATAAATCACTTGTCAAGAATTAGGATTGGATCTGGCAAGAAGTAAGAGTGCTTACTAAGCAAGGATTGATTGGGGTCTGAAATGGTTGCATAGTTACAAGGGGAGACTTTGAGACCATAAGGTTGAAGCTGGTAACTGCTGGAAGATATTGCTTTGAGAATGGCTGGTGGTGTCCTTGAGTTTGATACAATTCAGAAAATTCAGGGTCTCAGTGATGCAGGAACGTATCTGAAACCACATCCACAATAGTCACCCAGCTCTGATTTGAATGCCTGAACCAGTCACTTCGTTTTGATTTTTAAACACATTCTTTTCTTTAGTGGCTAAAGCAGATGTACAATGCATGTTTGACAGGCCGTAAGACAGGCTGTTCTAGTTAGCATAAAGTTCAAGCCAAATCATGTATAAGCCAGAATGACTTACCCATACCTCAGTATGTGAAAATTTCGTCTATCAGAGCTTTCTGAAATGTTTTTTCCCCAAATCTTTTCTATACATGGTTGCTTGAATCCAAGGAAGCAGAAACCATGGATATACTTGTACTTCTCTTAAATTACCACTGTCTTTTATGTCTTTTGCTTTTGCTTACCCTGCTACTGTAATCTAAAATAATCTCTCTGCTTCCCCCTGGACCCCACTCCACCCACGACCCTTACCCACTTCATGAACAATTACTCATCTTTCTGGATTTAAGCATCATCCCCATGATGCTTTCTTTGGGTATCCCTTGTGAATTAACCACTCACTCTTTTGTGCCTCAGTGAATTCTACAGACTTCTAATGTATTACTCTTAACATTTTATTATTATTGATTGATTAAATACTTGCTGAGTGAATGAATGGAGGAAAGAAATTGGGTGTACTTATCATGGGCATGTTATTTTGGGATAAGCTTTGTCTTTTGATCCAGCTTCTTGCTGCAGCTCAGCACTGTGATGATGTTTTCTTGAAGATGGTGTTCCAAACTTGTGGATGAATAAAAAGATAAACTTATACTGCCTATACAGCAGTGTGTAATTCTTGCAATTCTTGAAAAAAACAGTCCAGGCTTGAGAGAGAAGATGGAATATTACTGTAGTGGTGTGAAAGAAAGGTGGTTTTGGATTGATTATATAAGGTAGGCAAGAAGAGAGAGACAGGTGATGGTGGTATAACTCTGGAGAATGTACAACATTGATATATAGAGAGGGATATATCATTTTGGCAATACAGATGAGCAAGTAGTAGGAGAAAGACTGAATATCTAGAGAAGGAATCTGAGGGGAGCTGACATTAGTTTCCGAGGTGACTGGGGAACTAATGAAAAGTTGCACAAAGAATAGTTGTTGGCAGATGAAATTGCTGTATTTAGTCTGAAATGGTGCTGTGACTATCAAGAGGAAATATCAGAGAGGAAAGAGAATGATGGAGCCAGTGATAGAAGGTAGATTAATACTTAAAGTACATTGATCTTGCGAAGAGGCAATGTGATTGCTTATCAGCAGAAGTGGTAAGACAGTAAGGATGGCCATAGGGAGAGTTGATTATGAGGAAAAAATGCTAAGTATAAAATTCTTTTAGAATATAAAATACAATAAATTTTTAATAAGGAAATTAATAAATATAATTTGTACTATTAAAATTTTAATAAATGCTTTTGGATGTACTCTAAGTTATTATTAGAGTTTTCATGTCTAGTAATTATGACCTAGAATTATTAATTCATCAATTAAATTATAGAAAAGATACATAAAGCCAACAGAGGACACTGGCATTATATAGAGGCAACGCTGTGTGGTGGCTTCAGCTCAAGTTCTGAAGTGAGACTAAGCTTAAATCCCAGCTTTATCATTTACCAGCTATGTGACCTTGTATAAGATGCTTTGTCTCTCTGCCTCAGTTTCTTCATCTATAAGTAATAGAAGTAATAATAGTACATATCTTACAAGGCTATTGTGAGAATAAAATGAATTAATACTTGTGAAGCACTTAAACATGTACCTGGCACACAGTGAGTGCTTTAAAAGTGTTTTGCAATAATTTCTATGCTATTAGCTTTCTTCTTACCTAATATATATATCAGGTACCATGCAAGATGCTTTCACATACTCTTATTCAATTAGATAATCATATTTGTAGATTGGATTAGTATATTCCTTACTGTATACCTAAACTGAGTATGTCATTATGAATATGTATGTAAATATATATACCTTATTTTAATCTTTAATCTTTGAATTGACCATTTAGTCTTTTCTTTGTTTAAACACAGACTAAGTGTAAAGCTGAAGTAAATATCCAAATGATTCAATTGAAGATTCACTTTTAACAATTTAAAAATATCCAGGTTTTCCATATGTTTAAAATTAAACTACTCCTCCACAGCAAGTTACTTTTTATATTTCACAGGAGATTTTAATCAGTCTTTGTCTTAAGGACCTTGATAATATTTTATATTTATACATTACCTTTGTTTTTCAAGCAACTCAATTCCAGTTTGATTACTGATGAGATTAAAATCACTTTTGACAAATACAGTGAAACTTCTGACTTAAATTGTATTACTAAAATCTGATTAGAAGAGATTACTAGTCCTTTCACTTTGAATTTCTTTTCTTTGGAGGCTTGCCAGTTCAAAGAGAAGAACCATTTTGATTATGGGTCATCTTCCTCATTTTTCTTTTTTCCTTTAACAATTTCCTTGGGAGATTTTATTCACTTTCATAGCTTCAGATTCTGTATATATGCTGATGATTTATGGATATGATTTCACTAGCCGGATTATTCTTTTGAGCTCCAGATCCACCTCTGTAGCTGCCTACTGAAAAATCTCTGCTTGGATATATTAATGGGCACCTCAGATTCACCTTGTCTATACTTGAAGTCGTTATTTCCTCCCAAATCTGCTTTTCCATGTGTTTTTTTCTTTCAAGGAATTGTCTTCTTATCCTCCTGGTTGCTTAAACCAGACTCTGGGAGTCCTTCTCTACTTCTTCCTCTTCCTCAGTCAAGTCTTAAGGGGCCTTACTTCTTAGTATCTCCTAAACCAGTTTACTTCTCTCCTTTCCTCTTGCTACTACTACAGTTTATACTGCTATCCCATTTGTTTCTTACCCCAAATATTGCAAAAACTTCCTAACTGGTCTCTCTGCTTCCAGACTTATCTTCTTCCAGTCTGTCTGTACATTTTAGCAAAGTAAACACTTTATAAGTAGTAGCAAATAATGTTATGCCTTATTTATAAATCATATGGTAGATTTTGTATTTATTTTTTATCCTTATTGAAAGATAGTAAAGATATAATGGCAGAGTAATATTCATGTGTATATTGTAGCTAAGTTTTTCATGTGTATAACTAAAATTGAACCTGTATTATCTGTTAAGAGGGATTGACTATTAGCAAATTCATTAGTTATGACTTCATTTTTTCCCTTCTTTTTTAAAAAATTTCTGCAATGTGAGTTATTTTGTGAAGTATTGTGCTTCTAAGCTTTTGCCAGATATTAATATAGTTAACCATGGAGACTTTAGTTCAAACATGTCAATTATAATTTAGTCATTTCCAGCTACTTGTGTCCAAATATGCCAAGCATGTTTGTGCTTCTTGCATATCCCATGTTCTTTGTATAAAATGTTCTCCCTCACTAGTCTTGCTGACATTCTCTTTATTACTTTAAAGGCCTGCTTACATCTCAGAAACTTTCTCTTATTTCTTTTTCGAAGTCTTGCTATCTCCTCAATCATTTGTGTTTCCACAGTGCTTTGTTATTCCCTTGCTTTCAGACATCTCTCTGTTCCACAGTAATTTGTTCATTTCCCTCTCACTACATTTAATTCCTTGATGGAAGAAACTGTCTTACTCATTTTTAAAGTTTCATAAATCTAGTGTAGTGCTTGATACATAAATATGAGTGCTCCATAAATGATTTTTGTTGGACTAAATGGTTAGCAATAATTTTCCTTGACTGTGTACAATAGCTTTTATGTGATCTTTTGTAACAAATGAATCAGTCAAGAACACAGTATTGTAAAAGATGCAATCCTATTCCTTTCTACACAGTATCCTATGTTTTAATCAGCTAGAATATCAGATATAGAACTGTGTGTCAGACACTGTACTGAGAACTTTTCATGTTGTTTAACTCTGAAAAACCCATATAAAGTAAATATTAATTTCCTGTTTTGCAGATAAGGAAATAAAGGCCTAGAAAGCTTAAGAAAATTGCATAAGATATACAGCTAGAAATGTTTCAGACAGTGATGCCTAAAAACACATGATTTTAATTTGTAATTTATATAAGTTCTTATAATATATCAGGTCATTATTATTACATTATTAATTTACTATTATTATCATTATTTTATATTTAAATAAAGAGGAATGCAACATTTTTAAACTTTACCATATTTAAATATGTTCTCTTGACCAAATCATGTATCTTATTTATTTATTTAATATTCTTTTCCATTATGGTTTATTACAGGATACTGAATATAGTCCCTTGTGCTATATAGTAGGACCTTGTTGTTTATCCATTCTATATATAATAGTTTTCATCTGCTAATACCAAACTCTCACTCCATCCCTCCTTCACCTCCCCCTCCCTTGGCAACCACAAGTCTGTTCTCTATGTCTGTGAGTCAGTTTCTGTTTCGTAGATAAGTTCATTGCTGTCATATTTTAGATTCTACATATAAGTGATACCATATGGTATATATCTTTCTCTTTCTGGCTTACTTCACTTAGTGTGATAATCTCTAGGTCCATCCATGTTGCTGCAAATGGCATTATTTCATGCCTTTTTATGACTGAGTAGTATTCCATTGTATGTATGTACCATGTCTTTTTTTTTTTAATTGGAGTATAGTTAGTTTCAGGTGTACAGCAAAGTGATTCAGTTATACAAAGTGATTCAGTTATACATATACACATATTCTTTATTTTTTAGATTCTTTTCTCAGAAGTCATGTATCTTATGTGTTATTTTATTTTCTATATTTATGATGTTGGGGAACTATGACCCCAAGTTACCAATTGTAATCAATAATATTTTATCTTTAATGACCGTTTCTACTTATTTATTCTTTTAAGTTATAAAGTTTAGAAGACCTAAATTAATGGGACAAAAAAACTTTTAGAAGCAATATACATAATTCATATAGAATTACATTTTGTCTGCTTTTCATAGTATATGATGAAATTAAAGATAAACAGTGATACTGTGTTTTATTGTCTTTGTACATAAAAGCTTTATTCCTTAACGTTTTTCAGTCTCTTTCTTTGAGTTAATTGAGTGTTTAATTAGGATTTTATTTGTCGAAAGAGCATTCTCCTTTCTCTGATGTTTGGGTATTTACTTGCTTTTATAGAAATTATTCTGTTTATATATCTTAATATATTCTAGTATATAGCATGTTCTTGCTTGAAATGTATGGAAAAATTTTCCTCTCATAATATTTATATTTCAGTCAAAATGTAATTTAGACTTTTTCAGAAGTTTAATTTCACTATGAAATGAACTCTTAAAAAGTCTTACTCGTTTTAAGAATGGGATTAATTATTTCTTTTTTGTTTTGTCTTTTCTGTCCTTTCTAACTTGCTTTCGTGGATATTCACACCAGGAGGACAAAGTGGTTAGAGTCATTTTTCTGTCTGATATTATTTTTTTTCTTATTGTTATTATTACTAATTTTAATTTTGTAGTTACATTTAATTTATATATACTTTTAAGTGTTTTGTTACGGTTGTAGTGCATGATAATTGCTAAACATTAAGATATATTTTAAGCATGCTATCTGAATTTACTGAAAAACACATTTTATTATAGATGAAATTTTGATTATTTGACTTGATTCTTAAAGAGGCTTGCCTTTTTAAAATTTAATATGTTTTTAAAAGAGATCTTATAACATTCCTCATTGTGATAAGAATTCCTTTAATCTTATTATGTTCCCTAAACTAATCGTTATACTGGTCAGAGTTTTTAAAATAAGGTTCTGAGTTAGTATAAAGATTCAATTTTTGTAATGAGTCACAATAACATTGAACATGGGTTTTCTGAAGTTTATGTTTATAGTTGATTTAAGTATTTAGTATATCTTAATTTTTCTTAACAATATGTTTTAGAGATTGGTAAAATGGTAAAAATGGTGAGAAGATTGGTAAAATCTTATATCCTCATGTTGAATATTAGATATAATTAAAATTTAAATATAGGAATATAAAATTTGACAATACACTAGATTATAATAATTTGCTAATGTCTGCCTTTAGAAGTCTGATTTGAATTTGGATCTGCTCGGGAGCCTGGTGACTTCCTGCGAACAAAGATAAAATCTTTCTCTTCTGATTCTTTACGATGAATCAGACTAAAACTTGAGGTTTTTTCAAACTTTCCAAATTCAAACTGGCATAAAACCCAAAGAGAGCATCCTTTATCTGAGGTCTTCTAAACAGTGCCTTCTTTTTTGTCCATTGGAGCCTTTTCATTCTCTTCTGTCTTCAGTTACTAGGTTGGAGATAATGTAGACATTGGCAAATATTGATATGAGTTTAGAATGAACTCTCTGAGCAGAAGAAAAGATACTGTGCATCATCCTCAACCCAGAGCAGGTCCTCTAGAAGACCTGCCAGCTTTCTACCAGTCACCTTTATTAGCTGACTCTCAAATAGTACAATTTAGGCAATTCAAAGCCTTTTAAAATCTCTGGTGCGACTTTTGTGTCCAGAGTTAACATAGGATATATGGTGGTTTGATTATTGTCTGTAGTTTTCACAATGAATTCTGACACCTATCCCCACAATGAGACATACAGTGATAGCTAAGCTATAGAAATGACTTCCATGTACTGACACAATTTCATAATGTAACAGTCTATATTTTAAGCCATGGATTGACTAACAGATAATACTAATTTTATGTGGATTTGGAACATTGCGGTTAAAATTTAACAGGCCTTTCAATGATACTCTTTCTGTAGCACTGTTCACCAATGATGAAGATGTTTTATACCTTCACTGTAATACTGTAGGCTCTAGTCACATGCAGCTATTGAACACTTGAAATGTGGCCAGCGTGACTGAGGAATTGAACTTTCAATTTAATTTTAATCAAATTTAAATTGTCATAAGTGGCTAGTGGCTAAAGGAAGCCGAAGTCCGGATAGCAAACATTGTATGACTATTCAATCTCTAAGGCAATTCCCTGCACACATAATAGCAGTATGATGTGTATACTATCAGTGGAGATAAAACTGGACAGAACACAAGAAGGGTACACTGTCAATGCCAACCTCGTATATAGTCAAGAAGGATAATGGACAAGGGACATCCTTTCAAAGGGCAGAACAAGGGAATCTGAATGACAACAGTCAAGGGAGAACCTCCTAGATTGCTAAATCAGGACTTGCCAGATAGAATAACCAAGGAAATTTAGGTGTTGTTTGTGGAGGGATTGCTGTGTGCTATGGACAATTGGCCATGGTATATTTCTCATTCTTCCTGTTTTTGAATGAGAGTTTTTATTACATTTATATCATGTTGTATTGGGTGTGTTGAGAACAGATAACTTGTGAATTACGGTGATTTACAATATCAGTTGTTTATAATAATCTGCACTTGACCGTGATGGAAAGATTTGTTCTCCTTCACAGATCTTAGATTTAGAGCTAGGTTTTATAACTAAATGAGAGTTGGTAATTATCTCCCTTAGGGAGGGGGAATGTGTTACATGTAAACTATATGTATGGAAATTGTGAGTAGTTGAAAGCAGACTATTCTAGACCCTGTTCAATCACTATCCTAACAGACATTTTCAACTTCCTTCTCTCTTGAAATCCCCAATAGAGGGACTTGAAAAATACAAAATCGTTTAGCTTTCCTTGCAACTGGGAATGGCTATGTGACATAGTTCTAGCAAATGAGTTGTAAGAAAATTTATGAGGGCTTCTAGGAAGTCATAAAAAAAATAAAGATATAGGTGGCGCTACTTTTTAATGAAAAAGTGGTGTTCTGAGCTTCACCAGCAACTTGTGAAGATGAGGGAAAAGCCAAGAGTATTTGAGTCATAAGTTATGATATTGTTGAGCGACTGATCCAACACCATCAGACACTTTTCCCGAATGTGAGAAAAATACCCATCCCCAATTTGTTTCCGCCATCAATAGTCAGATTTTCTGTTCCTTATAGCCAAAAGCATTTCTAAGGAAACATTACTGGAGATGCAGTATACAGCAGGGAAACCATATGAACATTTAGGGTTGTGCGTCAGAAATACAGAAGTAGAATAAAGAAGTACGTGTTGATCATTGCCCAGATCTATCTACTTTTGCCTCTATAAGTGTTTGAAGAAGCAGGATCACTTAACACATCTGCTCATATATAACACAGAACTTACCTCAGGTTGAAACAGTAAATTAGTATGAATATTTTGGTCTTAGATATTGAATATTTCATTAATATGAATTTATTCTATTTCATATATAGAATCAAAGTAAAGGGCATTGAATTTTAAAAAATATATAATTTAGATGTTTCTCAGATTTTTTAGGATGTGTGGAAATAAACTTTCATGGTGAATTATTTTCCATAAGTTAGGCCATATACCTAACTGTTCATCTTTAAATAAATACTGATCTACTCATGTCTAGTGAGAGCATATAGTGAAATTATAGTTTTGGGAACAAAATGGTGCTCATTTCACTGTCTAGAGACACTATTATCTGTTTATATAGAGACCATTTTAATGAGGATCTTAAATAATTCCTCTATCTCTTTTTACAAGTTATTAGTTCTAAGATACCAGTATCTCTTGAGACAACATTATTGACAGGTTATTGAGCTTTATTGTAAAAAATAATGTT
>NW_021703770.1:30513233-30544194 GCF_005190385.1 Monodon monoceros | reverse complement strand
CTGATACTTTTTCTGATTTAAGCACATTATTCAGGCTTCCATACCCTATGTGTTTATGTAGCTGCCCATTGTTATTCTCATATGGAGTTGCAATTTAGTATATACTTAAAAGTACTTTTCAAGTTACACTATGTTTGATTATTCCATTTCAATCTGGGCAATAGCTAGGGAGCTGCATTCCAGTAAATACTGCCTTAACAGTGGTAGATTAATTTATTTGCTTCTGCATTTCTATTTAATTACAATATAACATGTATATGACGTTAATAAAATTGTTCTAGATATTGAATATAATAGCTCTGTCAGGGCCAACTCTTACAATAAAATTACAGGTTTAAATACTACTACTACTATTCTGCCTGTTTTACTGTTAGCCTGACAAAGACCAGAATTCTTACATGTGTAAGTGAACTATGAAAATCTTAGTCTCTTATAAAAAGGGATTAAAAACTTACACTGTGAAAATCCTGTGAAATAAAAGAAAAGAAAAGAAAAGAAAATTATAAAAAACATATGATAAGTTAAAATACTGGTACAGATAACATGCTGAAGTCTTATAGAAGTTGATGTTTCTAATAAGAACTGATCTAAAGTGACACTCAGTTTGGCTCTGATAGAGTTCAGAGGATGTTGGAAGACTACAAAGTATTTACAATTGCAGCATAGATAACTTCTCGAGAGAAGGGATGGATCATACGTTTTGATTATGTATTGTGCTACTTTTCCGTCTCTTGGATAACTTTTGCTCTGATCATGTTATTCCAATCATGTATACCATTCCATCCAATCTATAACTGAAAATGAGACCTATTTCTTTATCCTTTGTGGGAGTCCCATCACTACTAAGTGCTGTGAATGAGAGTTTTCGAGCTCCCGAAATAGAAGAGTGCCAGTGGCTGTATGATGTGATGGATTTGAGAGCTGAGAGTTAAAACTGAGAATTGGTGGTTGAATAAAGAGCCAGGATGACAACCAGGTTTTTTGCATTGAATGAGGATATTTGTGCTGAAGCCAGTAAGTATATAAAGGATGGAGGGCATATTTGAGGCAGGGAGGGAAGGCACAATGAGTTTAATTATGGAGATAGTGAGTTTGAAGAGCTTTTACAAAACCAAGCAAGAGATGTTTATTAATAATGACAGCTAACATTTATTAGACAATCATGTGTAAAGAGTACTATAGTAAACTTTTTAACATGTATGAGTTCATTTAATTCTCATGACAATTTTCATCTAACAGTGAGCTGTAGGAGAAGGCCTAATAGGGGCTGAGGTGCGATGCAACATAGTAAAGAACACAGACTCTAGTCTCAGAATTCCTGAGTTTAAAACCAGGTTCTATCACTTTGCTAACTATAGTATTTGGGCCAATCACTTTAAGCCTCATTTTCCTCATCTCTAAAATGGAGGTAATTTAACAATTAACAGTGCTTAACTCGTAGGGATATTGTGTTTGATCATTATTTTCTTCCCCAAGACTCTGAGGACCCTCTTTCCTAAGTGCAAAAAGGAAAGTAAAACCCACCATCATGTCCCAAAAATAAATAGGATTTTTTACATTTTAACAGAAAAGATGAAATAGAACAAATATATGGTATTGGCTTGGTGATTGTCCTGTGATATTCTTAGTCATTGGGTCCAATGGTGATCTACCAGGTCCTGGAGGTATTCTTCCCCTATTGGCTCTGCTTGGTTTCTCCAAGGCTTTGGCTTAATTCATCTGACCAGGACAGAACCAGGAGAAAACTTGTTATGGGCTAGTTCTTCTTAGTATGGAGTTGCTTGTGAGTCCACTTCCCTGGCAGAATAAACTCATTTCTTATTTTCATGATCTTCTCCATTTTCTTCTTCCTTTTTAGCAGTCTCTGCTCTCAAATGCCCCTCCACCTGAATGGCACTTTTGGTCCCTTAATTCTTTCCTCTGGTCCCATCCTATCCTCCATTTCCTATGTCTCTCTAGAATCTGGTTCTTCACCAGAGCCATGTTAGAGTATATACAAAATATTTATGCTTATTTTAAAGAAAATTATTTGTATTTAGATAAGTAATATTGGGATGTGGTACAAAATTCAAAAGATACAAAAGTATATATAGTGAAAACTAAGTTTCTTTTCCATCACTGGCCCTCAATTCCCCAGTTTCCCCGTCCCTCAGTTCTTTTCCCCATAGGCAACCAGTTATCATTGTCTTCTGTATATTCTGACAGATATTATATAGACATATGGCTTTTACACAACTGTTCTGCACTTTAATTTTATCTCTTACTTGTACATCTTGGATTTTTTCTGTTGGTGTGTATAGAATTATCACATTTATGTAAATGAATTCATTATTACTTTGTATGGCTATCCCACAATTTATTTAACTGGATTATAGCTAATCTTTTGCTATTATAAACATATTTGTGTACATGTCACATTGCATATGTGTAAGTATACCTGTAGGATAAGTTCCTTGAAGTGGAATTGTAGAACATTTCGAATTTTGTTCAGTATTCCAAATTGCCCTCTCTAAAGTTGTATTAATTTCTCTTTCCACTAACAGCATATGAGAATGCTCGTTCCCACAACCTTGACAACACAATGTATCCAGCTTTTTAATCTTCACCAATTTCATTGTAATTTTACTTTGCATTTATTTTACTATGAGTGATATGGAGCATCTTTTCATGTTTAGAAGCCATTTGTGTTTTCTTTTCTTTGTACTGTCTGTTCATGCTTTCAAAGAAGAGCAAGGCTCTGCAATGTGTTTAGGTTTTGAAATCATCAAAAGTACCTTTATTATTACTATGTACTCATATTGGATGAAGATGCTTTTTAAAAAAATTTTACTTATTTATTTATTTTAGGCTGCATTGGGTCTTCATTGCTGGGCGCGGGCTTTTTCTAGTTGCAGAGAGTGGGGGCTACTCTTCGTTGTGGTATGCGGGCTTCTCATTGTGGTGGCTTCTCTTGTTGCAGAGCACAGGCTCTAAGTGCGGGCTTCAGTAGTTATGGCTCACAGGCTCAGTAGTTGTGGCTTGCGGGATCTAGAGCGCAGGCTCAGTAGCTGTGGCGCACGGAATTAGTTGCTCCGCGGCATGTGGGATCTTCCCTGACCAGGGCTTGAACCTGTGTCCCCTGCATTGGCAGGCGGATTCTTAACCACTGTGCCGCCAGGGAAGCCCAAAGATGCTTTATCAAACACTAGATGTTTCACTATGTTTTTCTGGTTTTTTTTTTTTGCGGTACGCGGGCCTCTCACTGTTGTGGCCTCTCTCGTTGCGGAGCACAGGCTCCGGATGCGCAGGCTCCGGACGCGCAGGCTCAGTGGCCATGGCTCACGGGCCCAGCCGCTCGGCGGCATGTGGGATCTTCCCGTACCGGGGCACGAACCCGTGTCCCCTGCATCAGCAGGTGGACTCTCAACCACTGCGCCACCAGGGAAGCCCTGTTTTTAAATATAGGGTTGAAGAACAAAGGGGCTAGAATAAGGTAGAAAAAAATACAGTTCCACTCTGTTTTCAAAAATTTTATGATAATTTTCATGTTTTTTTTTCCTCATGACCATTGAGAAACAATTTGTCTAGCAAGCTCATTGCAAAAGTAATTTATGTCTTAAATAAGTGCAATTTATGAACCATTACTGTTAGCCATTTTAACTGTGTTTTATGACTTACTGCATTTATTTTTAAAATGTTTCAAATATTTTGAAAAACTAAAATATATATAAATGTAGAGATGGGATTTATATTTTTAAAGATTAAAGGCAGGTTCTGTAGTACATCTGAAAGCTGTTTTCTTCTTTGATACTAAGTATCAGGAAACATAAGGGAGATAAAACCCATGATGGGAAGTAGGTTATAGGAAAATCCCAGTTGAACTGACACATTTGATTTTAGTCTAAGGAGTTCAAATAATGGGTATTTGTAACTAAGGAGGCATTTACTAATAAGTCCCTTTAATCAAAATCCTATTCCTTTAGTAGAGGGAGACTAGTTCTGATTTCATATTTTTCCTTATCATGTAGGGGCTTGCATTTTTCTTATTCTTTACTATCCTTTGCTCATTTGTATTAGTTTTTTGTTTTTGAATGAGTCCTTTTTATGTTAAATAACGTAATTCTTTATGACATATGCTGCAAATATCCCAGTTGTTCCTTTTTCTTTTATTTGTTCATATGTAAGAATGTTTAATTGCCTTGTAGTCAAGTTTATCTTCTTTTTTTTAAAATATGGATTTTATATCACACATAGTAAAACCTTCTCTATGCCAAGATTCCAAAAACAAATTCTCCCATATTCTATCATGGCTTGTTTTTTGTCAGGGGGAGGTATTCAATTTTTTTAAATGTTGAGGACTTCAACTTACTCAGAATTCATTTTGGTGTAGGTTATATGGTATAGATCAACTTTATTTCATATTGTGACCCATTTGTCATAATGTTATTTATTGAGTGATTCATTTTTTATCCCTTAATATACATAGCCTCCTTTTTCACATATGGAATTCCCATATGATTATGGTCCGTTTCTAGTCTCTTTAATCTGCACATTGATTTTTCTATTCTTGAGCCAGTACCAAGTACAACATGGTTTAATGACTGTACCTTTTCAATATGTGTTACTAATACCTTGTAGCCCTTGTCCAGTGGCATGTAGGGAGTGGGAGTGGGCCACCCTGGCCACAGGCAGTATGAGGTGGGGGAAGTGTTGTCTGTAGAGAATATTAAAAACAAAATAAGAAAGCTAATAATAATGGGCCTGCTTATTATTATCTCCATATTCAGGCAATTCTAAACCATTTAGTAATAAAATAATCCTTCCCTCTGGGGCAGATTACTTAAAATCCTTAAACCCCTTCCACTGGAGCTAGTTTCTTCACAATGCTCTTCTTTTCTTTTCAAAAATTTCTTGGCTATTCTCTATTATTTTTTTCTTTTTAAAGAAAATGAAGTGTAACTTACAATTAAATGCACAGGATTTAAGTACAGTTTGATGAGTTACGAAAAGTTTGTATATTCCTCTGTAACCATTGCCCTCACCAAGATGTATATTATTCCCATCCTCCTAGGAAGTTCACCCCCCTCTCCCAATAGGCAATCACCTTTCTGACTTCTATTACCATAGATAGCTTTGCTTGTTCTTGAACTTAATATAAATAGAATCATATGGTATGTACTCTCTTCTTTCTCTCAATTCAAAGTCTAGCGACGCATGTCATTGCCTGTAGCAATAGTTTGTTCCTTTTTATTGTGTGAATTGTGTGGATATACCACAATATGTCTAGCCACTCTCCGGCTGAGGACATGTGGATTGTTTCTCTCCACCTTTTTTGGCTATAATTAATAAAGCTGCTATAAATTTTTGTGTTACGGGTCTTTATGTGGGCATATATTTTTATTTCTCTTTGATAAACACCTAGAAGTAGAATTGCTGGGACAAGAAGTTAGATGTATGTTTAACTTTTATTACAGACAGTTTTCCAGAGTTCTTGTGTAATTTTACACTTCAATCAGCAATATAAGAAAGTTCTAGTTTCTCTACAACCTTGCCAGCATTTGGTGTTGTCAGTCTTTTCATTTAATTTATTCTAGTGAGTATGAAGTGGTTTGGCTCTTATTTCCATTTCCCTAGTGACTAATGATTTGAGCATCATTAGTGTCTGTTGGCCATTCATATTACTTGGCTTGTGGAATGTCCGCTTAACTGTTTGCCTGTTTGAAAAGTTCATTTTTTCTATTTATTATAGATTTGCAGGCATTCTCCTTATATATGTTTTGAATACAAGTATCAGATATATGTATTGAGAATATTTCTACCAGTCCATGGCTTGTCTTTTCATTTCTTAATGGCATATTTTTGAGAATAGAAAATTTTTTATAATTGAAGTATAGTTGATTTACAATGTTGTGTTAGTTTCAGGTGTACAGCAAAGTGATTTCAGTTTTATATACTTTTTCACATTCTTTTCCATTATAGGTTATTACAAGATATTGAATATAGTTCCCTGTGCTATATAGTAGTTCCTTGTTGTTTATCTCTTTTATATATAGTAGTGTGTATCTGTTAATCCCAAACTCCTAATTTATCCCCTCCCCCCATTTCCCCTTTGGAAACCATAAGTTTGTTTTCTATGTCTGGGAGTCCGTTTCTGTTTTGTAATTAAATTCATTTGTATCATTTTTTAAGATCTCATGTATAAGTGATATATTATATTTGTCTTTGTCTGATTTATTTCACTTAGTATAATAATCTCTAGGTCCATCAATGTTGCTGCAAATGACATTATTTCAGAGAACAGAAAATTTTAGCTTCTATGAAGCCCAATTTACTAACCTTTTCTTTCATGGTTAGTAAATAGGCCGCTTTTTGCGGCCTAAGGTATCTTTGCCTACCCCAAAGTTGCAAAGGTATGCCCTTGGCTATACTTGCTTATTTATTTTTCCTTCTATATAGTAGAATTAATTTGTTTAGTCCTAAATAAATCATATAGGTATTTTTTTTACTGAGACCACATTTAATAATGGAAAAATTAGGAAAGAATTGTCATTTTTATGGTGTTAAGTCTTCATATTCAGAATTAGAATATGATTTTTGATTTTTTCATCTTCCCATATATCTCTCGGTAGCATTATTTATATTAATTTTGCATATTTCTCAATAGTTTATTTTAGAATTATAAGTGAAATAGTCCTTTTTTTAATCTTTATTAGAGTATAATTGCTTTACAATGGTGTGTTAGTTTCTGCTTTATAACAAAGTGAATCAGTTATACATATACATATGTTCCCATATCTCTTCCCTCTTGCATCTCCCTTCCTCCCACCCTCCCTATCCCACCCCTCCAGGTGGTCACAAAGCACGGAGCTGATCTCCCTGTGCTATGCGGCTGCTTCCCACTAGCTATCTACCTTACGTTTGGTAGTGTATATATGTCCATGCCTCTCTCTCGCTTTGTCACAGCTTACCCTTCCCCCTCCCCATATCCTCAAGTCCATTCTCTAGTAGATCTGTGTCTTTATTCCTGTCTTACCGGGGTAACTAGGTTCTTCATGACATTTTTTTTTTCTTAAATTCCATATATATGTGTTAGCATATGGTATTTGTCTTTCTCTTTCTGACTTACTTCACTCTGTATGACAGACTCTAGGTCTATCCACCTCACTACAAATAGCTCAATTTTGTTTCTTTTTATGGCTGAGTAATATTCCATTGTATATATGTGCCACATCTTCTTTATCCATTCATCCGATGATGGAAACTTAGGTTGTTTCCATCTATGGGCTATTGTAAATAGAGCTGCAATGAGCGTTTTGGTACAGGACTCTTTTTGAATTATGGTGTTCTCAGGGTATATGCCCAGTAGTGGGATTGCTGGGTCATATGGTAGTTCTATTTGTAGTTTTTTAAGGAACCTCCATACTGTTCTCCACAGTGGCTGTATCAATTTACATTCCCACCAACAGTGCAAGAGGGTTCCCTTTTCTCCACACCCTCTCCAGCATTTATTGTTTCTAGATTTTTTGATGATGGCCATTCTGACCGGTGTGAGATGATATCTCATTGTAGTTTTGACTTGCATTTCTCTAATGATTAATGAAGTTGAGCATTCTTTCATGTGTTTGTTGGCAGTGTATATCTTCTTTGGAGAAATGTCTATTTAGGTCTTCTGCCCATTTTTGGATTGGGTTGTTTGTTTTTTTGTTATTGAGCTGCATGAGCTGCTTATGAATTTTGGGGATTAATCCTTTGTCAGTTGCTTCATTTGCAAATATTTTCTCCCATTCTGAGGGTTGTGTTTTGGTCTTGATTATGGTTTCCTTTGCTGTGCAAAAGCTTTGAAGTTTCATTAGGTCCCATTTGTTTATTTTTGTTTTTATTTCCATTTCTCTAGGAGGTGGGTCAAAAAGGATCTTGATGAGATTTATGTCATAGAGTGTTCTGCCTATGTTTTCCTCTAAGAGTGTGATAGTTTCTGGCCTTACATTTAGGTCTTTAATCCATTTTGAGCTTATTTTTGTGTATGGTGTTAGGGAGTGATCTAATCTCATACTTTTACATGTACCTGTCCAGTTTTCCCAGCACCATTTATTGAAGAGGCTGTCCTTTCTCCACTGTACATTCCTGCCTCCTTTATCAAAGATAAGGTGACCATATGTGCCTGTGTTTATCTCTGGGCTATCTATCCTGTTCCATTGATCTATCTTTCTGTTTTTGTGCCAGTACCATACTGTCTTGATTACTGTAGCTTTGTAGTATAGTCTGAAGTCAGGGACCCTGATTCCTCCAGGTCCGTTTTTCATTCTCAAGATTGCTTTGGCTATTCGGGCTCTTTTGTTTTTCCATACAAATTGTGAAATTTTTTGTTCTAGTTCTGTGAAAAATACCAGTGGTAGTTTGATAGGGATTGCATTAAATCTGTAGATTGCTTTGGGTAGTAGAGTCATTTTCACAGTGTTGATTCTTCCAATCCAAGAACATGGTATATCTCTCCATCTATTTGTATTATCTTTAATTTCTTTCAACAGTGTCTTATAATTTTATGCATGCAGGTCTTTTGTTTCCTTAGGTAGGTTTATTCCTAGATATTTTATTCTTTTTTTTTGCAATGGTAAATGGGAGTGTTTTCCTGATTTCACTTTCAGATTTTTCATCATTAGTGTATAGGAATGCCAGAGATTTCTGTGCATTAATTTTGTATCCTGCTACTTTACCAGATACATTGATTAGCTCTAGTAGTTTTCTGGTAGCATCTTTAGGATTCTCTATGTATAGTATCATGTCATATGCAAACAGTGACAGCTTTACTTCTTCTTTTCCAATTTGGATTCCTTTGATTTCCTTTTCTTCTCTGATTGCTGTGGCTAAAACTTCCAAAACTATGTTGAATAAGAGTGGTGAGAGTGGGCAACCTTATCTTGTTCCTGATCTTAGTGGAAGTGCTTTCAGTTTTTCACCATTGAGGACAATGTTGGCTGTGGGTTTGTCATATACTGCCTTTATTATGTTGAGGAAAGTTCCCTGTGTGCCTACTTTCTGCAGGGTTTTTATCATAAATGGGTGTTGAATTTTGTCGAAAACTTTCTCTGCGTCTATTGAGATGATCATATGGTTTTTCTCCTTCAGTTTGTTAATATGGTTTATCACATTGATTGATTTGCATATATTAAAGAATCCTTGCATTCCTGGAATAAACCCCACTTGATCATGGTGTATGATCCTTTTAATGTGCTGTTGGATTCTGTTTGCTAGTATTTTGTTGAGGATTTTTGCATCTATGTTCATCAGTGATATTGGCCTGTAGTTTTCTTTCTTTGTGACATCCTTGTCTGGTTTTGGTATCAAGGTGATGGTGGCCTCGTAGGATGAGTTTGGGAGTGTTCCTCTGCTATACTTTGGAAGAGGTTGAGAAGGATAGGTGTTCGCTCTTCTCTAAATGTTTGATAGAATTCGCCTGTGAAGGCATCTGGTCCTGGGCTTTTGTTTGTTGGAAGATTTTTAATCACAGTTTCAGTTTCAGTGCTTGTGATTGGTCTGTTCCTATTTTCTATTTCTTCCTGATTCAGTCTTGGCAGGTTGTGCATTTCTAAGAATTTGTCGATTTCTTCCAGGTTGTCCATTTTATTGGCATAGAGTTGCTTGTAGTAATCTCTCATGATGTTTTGTATTTCTGCAGTGTCAGTTGTTACTTCTCCTTTTTCATTTCTGATTCTATTGATTTGAGTCCTTCCTTTTTTTCCTGATGAGTCTGGCTAATGGTTTATCAATTTTATCTTCTCAAAGAACCAGCTTTTAGTATTATTGATCTTTGCTATCGTTTCTTTCATTTCTTTTTCATTTATTTCTGATCTGATTTTTATGATTTCTTTCCTTCTGCTAAGTTTGGGGATTTTTTGTTCTTCTTTCTCTAATTGCTTTAGGTGCAAGGTTAGGTTGTTTATTCGAGATGTTTCCTGTTTCTTAAGGTAGGATTGTATTGCTATAAACTTCCCTCTTAGAACTGCTTTTGCTGCATCCCATAGATTTTGGGTCGTTGTGTTTCCATTGTCATTTGTTTCTAGGTATTTTTTGATTTCCTCTTTGATTTCTTCAGTGATTATTTCGTTATTAAGTAGTGTATTGTTTAGCCTCCATGTGTTTGTATTTTTTACAGATCTCTTCCTGTAATTGATATCTAGTCTCATAGCGTTGTGGTCGGAAAAGATACTTGATACAATTTCAATTTTCTTAAATTTACCAAGGCTTGATTTGTGACCCAAGATATGATCTATCCTGGAGAATGTACCATGAGCACTTGAGAAAAATATGTATTCTGTTGTTTTTGGATGGAATGTCCTATAAATATCAATTAAGTCCATCTTGTTTAATGTATCATTTAAAGCTTGTGTTTCCTTATTTATTTTCATTTTGGATGATCTGTCCATTGGTGAAAGTGGGGTGTTAAAGTCCCCTACTATGAATGTGTTATTGTCGATTTCCCCTCTTTTGGCTGTTAGTATTTGCCTTATGTATTGAGGTGCTCCTATGTTGGGTGCATAAATATTTACAATTGTTATATCTTCTTCTTGGAACAATCCCTTGACCCTTATGTAGTGTCCTTCTTTGTCTCTTCTAATAGTCTTTATTTTAAAGTCTATTTTTTCTGATATGAGAATTGCTACTCCAGCTTTCTTTTCATTTCCATTTGCATGAAATATCTTTTTCCATCCCCTTACTTTCAGTCTCTAGGTGTGAAGTGGGTCTCTTGTAGACAGCAAATATATGGGTCTTGTTTTTGTATCCATTCAACTAATCTGTGTCTTTTGGTGGGAGCATTTAGTCCATTTACATTTAAGGTAATTATCGATATGTATGTTACTATTCCCATTTTCTTAATTGTTTTGGGTTCGTTATTGTAGGTCTTTTCCTTCTCTTGTGTTTCTTGCCTAGAGAAGTTCCTTTAGCAGTTGTTGTAAAGCTGGTTTGGTGGTGCTGAACTCTCTCAGCTTTTGGTTCTCTGTAAAGGTTTTAATTTCTCCATCAAATCTAAATGAGATCCTTGCTGGATAGAGTAATTTTGGTTGCAGGTTTTTCTCCTTCATCACTATAAATATGTCCTGCCAGTCCCTTCTGGCTTGCAGAGTTTCTCCTGAAAGATCAGCTGTTAACCTTATGAGGATTCCCTTGTGTGTCATTTGTTGTTTTTCCCTTGCTGCTTTTAATATGTTTTCTTTGTATTTAATTTTTGACAGTTTGATTAATATGTGTCTTGGCGTATTTCTCCTTAGATTTATCCTGTTTGGGACTCTCTGTGATTCCTGAACTTGATTAACTATTTCCTTTCCCATATTAGGGAAGTTTTCAACTATAATCTCTTCAAGTATTTTCTCAGTCCCTGTCTTTTTCTCTTCTTCTTCTGGAACCCCTATAATTTGAATGTTGGTGCATTTAATGTTGTCCCAGAGGTCTCTGGGACTGTTCTCAGTTCTTTTCATTCTTTTTTCTTTATTCTGCTCTTCAGTAGTTATTTCCACTATTTTATCTTCCAGGTCACTTATCCGTTCTTCTGCCTCAGTTATTCTGCTATTGATCCCATCTAGAGTATTTTAAATTTCATTTATTGTGTTGTTCATCGTTGTTTGTTTCATCTTTAGTTCTTCTAGGTCCTTATTAAATGTTTCTTGCATTTTGTCTATTCTATTTCCAAGATTTTGGATCATCTTTAGTATCAGTGTTCTGAATTCTTTTTCAGGTAGACTGCCTATTTCCTCTTAATTTGTTAGGTCTGGTGGGTTTTTATCTTGCTCCTTCATCTGCTGTGTGTTTTTCTGTCTTCTCATTTTGCTTATCTTACTGTGTTTGGGGTCTCCTTTTTGCAGGCTGCAGGTTCGTAGTTGCTGTTGTTTAGGGTGTCTGTCCCCAGTGGCTAAGGTTGGTTCAGTGGGTTGTGTAGGCTTCCTGGTGGAGGGGACTAGTGCCTGTGTTCTGGTGGATGAGGTTGGATCTTGTCTTTCTGGTGGGCACGTCCACGTTTGGTGGTGTGTTTTGGGGTGTCTTTGGCCTTTTTATGATTTTAGGCAGCCTCTCTGCTAATGGGTGGGGTTGTGTTCCTGTCTTGCTAGTTGTTTGGCATAGGATGTCCAGCACTGTAGCTTGCTGGTCGTTGACTGAAGCTGGGTGCTGGTGTTGAGATGGAGATCTCTGGGAGATATTTGCCGTTTGATATTATGTGGAGCTGGGCGGTCTCTTGTGGACCAGTGTCCTGAAGTTGGCTCTCCCACGTCAGAGGCACAGCACTGACTCCTGGCTGCAGCACCAAGAGCCTTTCTTCCACACGGCTCAGAATAAAGGGGAGAAAAAGTAGAAAGAAAGAATTAGTAGAAGTAGAAAGAAAGAAAGAAAGGAGGGAGGGAGGAAGGAAGGAAGGAAGGAGGGTAGGAAGGAAAAAAGAAAGAAAGAAGATAAAGTAAAATAAAATAAAGTACGATAAAATATAATAAAGTTATTAAAATAAAAAAATAGTTATTAAGAGATAAAAAGAAAAAAAACTAAAAACAAAACAAAACAAAAAAAATGGACGGATAGAACCCTACGACAAATGGTGGAAGCAAAGCTATAGAGAGAAAATCTCACACAGAAGCATACACATACACACTCACAAAAAGAGGAAAAGGGGAAAAAATCATAAATCTTGCTCTCAAAGTCCACTTCCTCAATTTGGGATGGTTCGTTGTCTATTCAGGTATTCCACAGATGCAGGGTACATCAAGTTGATTGTGGAGCTTTAATGCGCTGCTTCTGATGCTGCTGGGAGAGATTTCCCTTTTTCTTCTTTGTTCTCACAGCTTTGGATTTGGCCCCGCCTCTGCGTATAGGTCGCCGGAGGGCGTCTGTTCTTCGCTCAGACAGGACAGGGTTAAAGGAGCTGCTGATTCGGGGGCTCTGGCTCACTCAGGCTGGGGGGAGGGAGGGGCATGGCCTGCGGGGCGAGCCTGCGGCGGCAGGGGCCGGCGTGATGTTGCACCAGCCTGAGGCGCGCTGTGCGTTCTTCCGGGAGAGTTGTTCCTGGATCCTGGGACCCTGACAGTGGCAGGCTGCACAGGCTCCCTGGAAGGGGGTTGCAGATAATAACCTGTGCTCACACACAGGCTTCTTGGTGGCGGCAGCAGGAGCCTTAGCATCTCATGCTGGTCTCTGGGGTCCGCGCTTTTGGCCGCGGCTCACGCCCGTCTCTGGAGCTCCTTTAAGCAGCGCTCTTAATCCCCTCTTCTCACGCACCAGGAGACAAAGAGGGAAGAAAAAGTCTCTTGCCTCTTCAGCAGGTCCAGACTTTTCCCCGGACTCCCTCCCGGCTAGCCGTGGCGCACTAACCCACTGCAGGCTGTGTTCACGCCGCTAACCGCAGTTCTCTCCCGGCACTCCAACCAAAGCCCGAGCCTCAGGGCCAGCCCCGCCCGCCCCGGCGTGTGAGCAGACAAGCCTCTCGGGCTGGTGAGTGCTGGTAGGCACTGATCCTCTGTGTGGCAATCTCTCCCGGCTTTGCCCTCTGCATCCCTCTTGCTGTGATGTCCTCTGCGGCTCCGAAGCTTGCCCCCCTCCGCCACCCGCAGTCTCTACCCGCGAAGGGGCTTCCTAGTGTGTGGAAACCTTTCCTCCTTCACAGCTCCCTCCCACTGGTGCCGGTCTCGTCCCTATCCTTTTGTCTCTGTTTATTCTTTTTTCTTTTGCCCTACCCAGGTACGTGGGGGGTTTCTTGCCTTTTGGGAGATATGAGGTCTTCTGCCAGCGTTCAATAGGTGTTCTGTAGGAGTTGTTCCACGTGTAGATGTATTTCTGGTGTATCTGTGGGGAGGAAGGTGATCTCTGCGTCTTACTCTTCTGCCATCTTCCCAGAAGCTCTGAAATAGTCCTTTTTTAAACTTATTTTTACATAGGAATATATTGATCTTTGTATGTTCACAGCCACCTTTCTAAACTATATTGTTATTAGAGTTTTTCAGTTGTTTCTTTTGAGTTTTAACAGTACAAAACCATGTGACTTGAAAATAATAATTTACCTCCTCCTTTCTCATTTATTTCTTTTTTAATTGTATTAACCAGAGCTTTCAAAACAATTTGAAATAAAAATATATTCACATATGTAATTAGAGTAATCTATATAAGTCGTCATTTTGTTGTTTTTTAAAATTTACAATTGTATAATTACTTTCTAGTTCTCCCCCTGCACTCACTGCCCCTGTGCAAACATGTTTTCTATTTCTAGTGCAGAGTTTTTCCAGTTTTGTTTAGAGGTTTCTTGATGTACCAGTTTGCTACTTCATGGTCTTCTAAGGGTTATAAACCATCCAACTCTCTTTCTTGTCTTTTGCTAAGTTTTGGCCAGCTCCAATTCTAAGGACAGTCACTGAGACATGTTTGTTGTAAGAATTTTGGGCCACTTACTGAGGAAGTGGTTCAGATGGGGTGGGTGTATGGGGATAAAAAGGCAGATTTTTGTTTTTAACCTGATGTAAAATTCATACAAAGGCCAAGGAGGACACTGAAAAGAAATCATAAAATATTTTTCTTATTGATTTTGTCTTTATTTAGGATTTTTTTCTTCATCTATTGATATCGTCACATGATTTTTCTCCTTGAATCTGTTATGTGGTAAATTAAAATTCTTGATTTTCATAAGGAGCTTTGCATCCTTAGGGTAAAATTCACTTGGTTATGATATAATATTTTAAAAAAATATTTGGATTTTATTTGCTAGTAGTTTGTTAAGGATTTCTCTGTTTATGTTCGTGAAGGATATTGGTGTGTAATCTTCTGTTCTTTTCTGGTTTTGGTTTTAAGATTATGATGATTTCATAAAATGAATGGTTTTATTTCTCCTCTATTTCTCTGAAAGAGTTTGTATTATTTTTTCCTTAAGTGTATGATAGAATTCACCAGTGAGGCTGACTGAGTATAGAGTTCTCTGTGCAGAATTTCTAAAATTATATGTTCGATTTTTTAAAAGACATACAAAGCCATTCAGATTATTTCTTGTATGTTTCTGTTAAGTTTTGTTTTTGAGGGAATTTGTCCATTTTATCTAAGTTGTTGAATTTATTGCCTTTAAGCTGTTTGTTATAACCTCTTGTTAACCATTAATGTTGATATGATCTGTAGAGATGTCCCTTTTTCATGCTTGGTAGTGATAATTGGTGTTTTCTTTCTCTCTCTCTGTTTCTGTCTGTCTCCACAATCAGCCGTATAGTGGTGAATCAATTTTGGTTTTACTTATTTATTTTTTGTGTTGTTTTGTTTACTTTTTATTCAGTTCTTTTCTATTCTTATCTTCATTATTTATACTTGCTTTGGGTTTATTTTGTTTCTTTTTCTAGGAATTTAAAGTAGAATCATACCTTATTAATTTTATTCTGTTCTTTTCTAACACAGGCATTTAAAACTATAAATTTCTGACTAAGAACTGCTTTAGCACATACATTTTGATATGTGTGCTTATATTTTGTCATCAGGTAAAATATTAAAATTTCTTTCCTTATTGATTTTTTAATTTGATCTGTAGGTTATTTTAAAATACGTTGCTTTATTTCCAAGTATTTGGGCACTTTTTAGATATCTTACTGAGTTCTAGTTTCGTGCCATTGCAGTCAGAGAACACCTCTGTGAGGTTTTGATCCTTTAGGATTTACTGAGACAACATGTGTTGTTTCTTGGTGAATGCTCCATGTGTACTGGAGAAGAATGTGATTTCAGAGGACCTCAATCTATGGGCACCTTGTAGCCATTGTTGACCGTATAGCTCTCAAGCAGTTAAAATTTTTTTTTCCAAGTTTTATTGTAAAATTTCTGTCCTGGCATCAACTTTCTTGATAATTTCTGGGTTTGTGTGTTCCTGGATCATGCTATAAATTACAAACCTATGTGAAGTGCAGGACAGCTTTTTCAGTTCTCAAGGGAGACTTTCTTGTTAGTCCATCGTATAAGCAGAGATATATTTCCTTGTGCAGTAGCTTCCTAATTATTCTCTGCTTCCTTTCTCCAACCCAGTCTCCATACATCTGCTTGGGTGATCTTTTTCAAAAATGCAACCAGATTATGTCATTCTTCTGCTTAAGTGCTTTCTCACACAGCTTCTTTCTGGGGCCTACAGGGAAGGTGATTCGTGATCTGGCTTCTATCTCTTTAACATCATCTCCTACTGTTCTCCCCCTCATTGCATTTTATCCCAGGCATTTCTGTCCCTGAAGCCACAAAGCTCTTTCCTACCTATAGACATTTACATATATTGTTTCTTCTACATGGAATGCATTTCACCAGCTTTTCACATGGAAGGCTCATCTCATCTTTGGTATCAGTTCACCTGTCATCACTTCAGAGAGGCCTTCTCTGACCTACGCTTCGTAGGGTATTATTCCCATTCAATACCACTTTCTGTCTATCATATCACTCTATTAATTTTCTCCAAAGCACACATGTATAGTTACCTTGCTTATTTTTTTCCTACTTTATTTAATTTATTTATGTATTAACATCTTTATTGGAGTATAATTGCTTTACAATGATGTGTTAGTTTCTGCTTTATAACAAAGTGAATCAGCTATACATATATATATATATCCCCTTATCTCCTCCCTCTTGCGTCTCCCTCCCACCCTGCCTATCCGACCCCTCTAGGTGGTCACAAAGCAGCGAGCTGATCTCCCTGTGCTATGCGGCTGCTTCCCACTAGCTATCTGTTGTACATTTGGTAGTGTATATATGTCCATTGCCACTTTCTTACTTCGTCCCAGCTTACCCTTCCCCCCGCCGCCCCGTGTCCTCAAGTTCATTCTCTATGTCTGCGTCTTTATTCCTGTCCTGCCCCTAGGTTCTTCAGAACCATTTTTTTTTTTTTTTTTTAGATTCCATATATATGTGTTAGCATATGGTATTTGTTTTTCTCTTTCTGACTTAGTTCACTCTGTATGACAGACTCTAGGTCCATCCACCTCACTACAAATAATTCAATTTTGTTTCTTTTTATGGCTGAGCAATATTCCATTGTATATATGTGCCACATCTTCTTTATCCATTAATCTGTCGACGGACACTTAGGTTGCTTCCACGTCCTGTCTATTGTAAATAGAGCTGCAATGAACATTGTGAATTATGGGTTTTTTTGAATTATGGTTTTCTCAGGGTATATGCCCAGTAGTGGGATTGCTGGGTCATATGGTAGTTCTATTTTTAGTTTTTTAAGTTACCTTGCTTATATGTTCATTTACTTGTCTGTCTCCCCCACTAGACTGTAAGCCCCATGAGAAAAGAACTTGTCTGTTTCTTTATCACTGTGTCTCTAATAAGCAGCATAGGGGTTGGCACATAGTAGGGAGTATTCAATAACTTTGTGAATCTATGAATTATTAAGTGATTGGATGAAAGAGATATTTCCTGATATCTCTAAATTTTCCCTGCCCTCAACCCAAAATGAGCAGATGAAATAATAAAAAAGACATAAAATTAGATAATTATTTTATTATTTTTAAGAAATAACAGCATCATAAAGCCAATTGAAGTGGAAAGATTTTAAATTTCAATTACTTTGATTTAAGCTCCAGTATTATTTCAAATTTTAAAAAGTGATCAGGCATAACAAGTGAGCCTAGATGAAACTGGCTGCATCAGTCCTGGTGATTCTTCTTCTGTTAATACCAGTTTTCTAATTTTTGGTTCAGTCATCATTCCAAGCAATTTTTAAAATCTGTGTTTCAGGGACTGGTAGTCTCTAGGAACAAAATATACTACTTCCCTTAAGTCTAATCATAGATTAGGTCTTTTAAGTGCTATAGTCATGTATCTTAGAGTCCGTTCCACTTTTGAGGGTTGTACTTTTTATATTGCGTGGAGGAACTGAACTGAAGCAGTCATAGATGAGAAAGGTATGTTCTGGTCTGCAGCCCTCGAGTACTTCATTGCAAGAGACTCTGGATCCAGACTTCCTGCAAGCCCACCAGAGTGTAATCAACTTGGGAGCTGACCAAATTCGAACTCTAAGAATAGCTCTGCATTAGCTCTAGCCAGCCACAGAGTAACTGAACTGGGCTTTCAGTGAATAGGTAGTGATCCCTCAGGGACTTGTGTCTGCTAGGGAGGATGAGCATTGGTAGCTGGCTTAACATTTTGTCCAGAATTTATTTTTAGGTATTTATCAGAAGAGAATTTGCTGAGTTGTTTGTGTGTGCCTTTTAAAAATGCCAGCACATTATGGTTCTTGGAATTGAGGGTACACTTATTTAGTTGAAGATGGCACCAAGTGAGGCTAGTGTTAACCTAATAGTATACAGAATTTATTGTGATGTTGAAAAAGCAGGGAAGTGGCCAATTAAAAGTTAGATAATGTTCACTAGGAATGCACCAAAAGTAGCCCATACAAGAGCCAGACAGAGTCCAAGAACCACTGATTTGATTAAATATATTTAGTTTGAGGAGAGGACAGGGTCAAGAGGAAGCTAATAATTGCTAATGGGATTTAGCTGTAATGGTGAATAAGACCTTTCATCAATAGGATTTTTTTCCCGGTTCTGTCCCTCTTTTTAACAAAACTTTTTTTTTTTTAATGTAGTAAAATACAAAAACAAAATTTACCATCTTAACCATTTCAAAATGTACAGTTCAGTGGTATTAAACACACTCATAATGTTGTACAACCATAGGCATCGTTCATCTCTATAACTCCTTTTACCTTTTAAAACTGTAATTCTGTATGTATTAAACAATAACTACCCTCCACCCCCCACCCCAGCCCTTGGAAACCACAATTCTACTTTCTGTCTCTGATTTTGACTTCTCTAAGTAACTCATGTAAGTGGAATCATACAGTATTTGTCTTTTTATGACTAGCTTATTTCACTTAGCATAATGTCATCAAGGTTCATCCATGTTATAGCATATGTCAGAAGTTCCTTGCTTTTTAAGGCTGAATAATATTCACTTGTATGTATATACCACATTTTGCTTATCCAGTCATTTGTTAATGGACCCTTGAGTTGTGTCCACATTTTAGCTATTGTGAGTAAGGCTGCTATGAACATGAGTGTACAAATATCTCCTTAAGGCCTTGCTTTCAATTCTTTTGGGTATGTACCCAAAAGTGGAATTGCTGGATCATCTGATAATTCTATTTTTAATTTTTGTAGGAAATGTCATACTGTTTTTCACAGTGACTGTACCATTTTACATTTCTACCAACAGTGTACTAAGCTTCCAGTTCCTCCACATCCTTGTCAACACTTGTCATTTTCTGTTTTGTTGATAGTAGCCACCCTAATGAGTGTGAATGGTATCATACAATAGTTATGATTTGCATTTCCCTAATGATTAATGAGGCTGAGCATGTTTTCATGTGCTTCTTGGATATTTATATATCTTCTTTGGAGAAATGTCTATTCAAGTCCTTTCCCCATTTTGAATTGTTTTTTTTTGTTGTTGTTGTTGTTGGGTTTTAGGAGTTCTCTACATATTCTGGATGTTAATCACTTATCAGATATATGATTTGCAAACATTTTCTCCCATTCTGTGGGCTCCCTTTTTACTGTTTTTTGATGGACAAAATTTTAAATTTTAATGAAGTCGCACTTGTGTTTTTTTTCTTTCATAGCTTGTCTTTTGATGTCATATCCAAAAATCATTGTCAAATCCAATGCTGTACAGGTTTGTCCTATGTTATCTTCTAAGAATTTTATAGTTTTAGGTCTAGCATTTAGGTCTTTGATTTTTAGTAAATTTTTGCATGTGGTATTAAGTAAGGATCCAACTTCATTCTTTGCATATGGATATCTAATATTCTCAGAACTATTTATTGAAAAAACTGTACTTCCCCCATGGAATGGTCTTGGTCCCCTTGTCCAGAACCATTTGGCTATATATGTAAAGTATTATTTCTGGGCTCTATTCTATTCCATTTGTCCATGTCTGTCTTTATGCCAGTATTGTACTGTTTGACTACATATTGTGCTTTGTAGTAATTTTTGAAATCAGGAAGTATGAGTCCTCCAATTTAGTTTTTTTTCAAGATTGTTCTGTCTATTTAGGGTCCCTTGAGATTCCGTATAAATTTTAGGAAGGGTTTTTGTATTTCTGCAAAAAGTATCATCAGGATATTGTTAGGGATTGCATTGACTCTGTAGATCTCTTTGGGTAGTATTGGGATTTAAAAAATTAACATCTTTATTGGAGTATAATTGCTTTACAATGTTGTGTTAGTTTCTGCTGTATAACAAAGTGAATCAGCTATATGTATACATATATCCCCATATCCCCTCCCTCTTGTGCCTCGCTCCCACCCTCCCTATCCCACCCCTCTAGGTGGTCACAAAGCACCAAGCTGATCTCCCTGTGTTATGCAGCTGCTTTCCACTAGCTATCTATTTTACATTTGGAAGTATATATATGTCAGTGTTACTCTCTCACTTCGTCCCTGCTTCCCTTCCCCCCCTCACCTGTGTCCTCAAGTCCATTCTCTACCTCTGCATCTTTATTCCTATCCTGCCCCTAGGTTCATCAGACTTTTTTTTTTTTTTTTTTAGATTCCATATATATATGTTAGCATACGGTATTTGTTTTTCTCTTTCTGACTTACTTCACTCTGTATGACAGACTCTAGGTCCATCCACCTCACTAAAATAACTCAATTTCATTTCTTTTTTATGGCTCAGTAATATTCCATTGTATATATACGCCACATCTTCTTTATCTATTCATCTGTCGATGAACACTTAGGTTGCTTCCATGTCCTGGCTGTTGTAAATAGTGCTGCAATGAACATTGTGGTACATCTCTCTTTTTGAATTATGGTTTTCTCAGGGTATGCCCAGTAGTGGGATTGCTGGGTCATATGGTAATTCTATTTTTAGTTTTTAAAGGAAACTCCATAGTGTTCTCCATAGTGGCTGTATCAATTTACATTCCCACCAACAGTGCAAGAGGGTTCCCTTTACTCCACACCCTCTCTGGTATTATTTGTTTGTAGATTTTTTGATGATGGCCATTCTGACCCATGTAAGGTGATACCTCATTGTAGTTTTGATTTGCATTTCTCTAATGATTAGTGATGTTGACCATCCTTTCATGTGTTTGTTGGCAATCTATATATCTTCTTTGGAGAAATGTCTATGTAGGTCTTCTGCCCATTTTTAGGTTGGGTGTTTGTTTTTTTGAAATTGAGCTGCATGAGCTGCTTGTGTATTTTGGAGATTAATCCTTTGTTAGTTGCTTCACTGGCAAATATTTTCTCCCATAAGGTGGGTTGTCTTTTCATCTTGTTTATGCTTTCCTTTGCTGTGCAAAAGCTTTTAAGTTTCATTAGGTCCCATTTGTATATTTTTGTTTTTATTTCCATTACTCTAGGAGGTGGGTCAAAAAGGATCTTGTTGTGATTTATGTCATAGAGTGTTCTGCCTATATTTTCCTCTAAGAGTTTTATAGTGTCTGGCCTTACATTTAGGTCTTTAATCCATTTTGAGTTTATTTTTGTGTATGGTTTTAGAAAGTGTTCTAATTTCATTCTCTTACATGTAGCTGTCCAGTTTTCCCAGCACCACTTATTGAAGAGGCTGTCTTTTCTCCATTGTATGTTATTGCCTCCTTTGTCAAAGACAAGGTGACAATATGTGGGGGTTTATCTTGGGCTTTCTATCCTGTCCCATTGATCTGTATTTATGTTTTTGTGCCATACTGTCTTGATTGCTATGCCTTTGTTGTATAGTCTGAAGTTTAGGAGCCTGATTCCTCCAGCTCCGTTTTTCTTTTTTTTTTGCGGTACGCGGGCCTCTCCCTGTTGTGGCCTCTCCCGTTGTGGAGCACAGGCTCCGGACGCGCAGGCTCAGCGGCCATTGCTCACGGGTCCAGCCGCTCCGCGGCGTGTGGGATCTTCCCAGACCGGGGCATGAACCCGTGTCCCCTGCATCGGCAGGCGGACTCTCAACCATTGCGCCACCAGGGAAGCCCAAGATTTTCTGTTTCTCTGTTATTTCTTTGTTTTGTTAGGTATATTTTTCGGGATTTGTCTATTTTATCTAGGTTGTCCAATTTGTTGACATACAATTATTCATTTTACTCTCATAATCATATTTATTTCTGTAGAATCAGTAACGTCCCTTCTTTCATTTATGATTTTAATAATTTGAGTTTTCTCTCTCTTTAAAGAGACACAAATCTCTTTAATGTTTCTGTTCCTTTTTACACATTATTTTCTCTGTCTAGAGTCTCCTTCTCTATTTTGTCCATTTAACAAACTCACACAGATTCTTCCAAATCCAGCCTAGATATTTCTTCTTTCTTTTTTTTTTATTTTTTATTTTTTATTTCTTCTTTCTTAAACCCTAATAGGATTTATCAGTCTTTGCTCAGTATCTTATGAATGTTATTACCATCCTTATCAGGTTGTACTCTAATTTATTCATTTACCTATATATCTCGCCTGTTGTTTTCCTGAGGGCAAAGATTGAATTTTGTTAATTTCTTTATCCTAAGCATTTAATACAATTACTAAGAGATAGGAGATACTTACACAGTTGATATTCAAATTATTTTAAAATCAGCAGGTCCTTTGACACGAACCAATCAGAATATATAACTGACTAGTCAGAATAGACAATGGCTATTATTCCATACTTTCATATACTGTCTGGGTATTCGTCCTGGCTGCTTAGTCAGTGCCTCTAGAGTGAATGAAATGGGCAAGAGCTTTTTTCCTTTCCCCCCCTTTTTAGGTAGTGATTGTATATGATTGTTGTCCCTCCCGTATAATTAAAAGATATTCTTACTCTTCCCTAATACTGTTTTAAAATTAATAGAAAGGAAGAAGCTGGGAGAAAGAATTTTCTTTACTTCTATGGAAAACATTTTAATTTCTCAATTTCTTATTTTTCTTTGTATATACTTATTTTTTAATAAATTATTGTGCTCTGTAGGAGCTGTGAGGGAAAGAGGTTTAATGTTTTCATCCTTATTTTAACTCAAATGTAATTAAAGTCATCTCATACAATTAAGAAACAGAATAAATACACAACTGACTCATTATGCCCAATAGATAGCCAACTCTTGAGGTGAAAGCCTGGCCTCACTTGAGCTTGAGACTTTTCTTAGGACTGGGATATGTCAAGAATGAAAGGTGATGTGAGGAAGCTATGTTATTTTCTGGTTTATCCATAAACTTATGACTTCATCTCTGCATTAAACATTACCACCAAAATTCATTTCATATGGATGCAATTTGGTTTTTTATGTCTTTTTATGGCAACAAATTCTTGCTTAGTAGAGGCAATTTAGAATTATTGATAAAAAATGAAAATTTAAGTGTATTCTGTATTATATTAAAAATAGTATTAATACCAAATCTACTTTTTCAAATTGCATACCACATGTACCTCTGAAAAGATAAAAAAGGATAGTCTTGAAAAACTATCTCTAAAGCAAAATTACATATATTGAATCATTTTCGAGTGGTTTTCATTAAAAATGAAAGATGTATTTCCATTCTTAGAGTTCCTAAATACTGTAGCTATTGTAGTCAATACTACCACAGCCTTCTTGTTTATATTAACATGGTTGCTGTACTTGTGTGCCAGTTGATAAGCATTGACAGGTGAGCATCAGAGAAACAAATTTTTTTAATTGAGAACTTTTTGCTATGTATTTAAAATATATTCCATGAATTTTCAATTCCCAAACAGTATGCAGATATTCCTTAATAGAAAGAATAGATTGAATTTTCTTGCATTTAATGATTCTTAAATATGCAATATATCAGCAACACTTATTTAGAAGCTACAAATGACCAGATACTGTGCCCAGGGATTATACAACTGGATAAGACACAGTCTTTCTTTTTCATGAGCTCAATTATCTGCATTTAAAAAAAGAATCTAGAAGACAGAGCCTCAAATGGATTAAGTAATTTGCCCAGAGTTCCCCAACTAAGACAAGTGTCAGATCTAGGATGATTTATCTCAGGAGTTCCCTAATGCTTATCCTTTGATTGGTTTTATCAGAATTATCTTGGGAAGCTTTAAAAAAAAATTACATATTTCCACACACACTGGACTGACCAAATTAGACTAGCTAAGGGTGATCCCCAGGATGTTTATTTTTATGATATTTCTCAGATGATTCTAATGCATAGTCAAGATTAGACAACACTGATTTATCTGACTCTAAAGATCATACCTTTTAAAACTTGAAGCACTGCCTTTCTTTCAGTATTAATACACTCAGAAATCAGTATGTCATGAATCCTAGATTTCCAAAGATAGAATATGTGTGAAGAATAAATTGTATACAGAGAGCCTGTGGATGAAACCTTTAAGCAAGAAATGATTCATAAATATGAACTTTGTTCCTGGCCTGGAGAGCCTGTTTGCTCTTTGTACCTTAACTCAGAATGGCTGGGAAATGATTGAGTTAGATACTGTTTGGTTTTTTTTTTTTTTGGTCAAAAATGTCAAGTTTACGGGCTTCCCTGGTGGCGCAGTGGTTGAGAATCTGCCTGCTAATGCAGGGGACACAGGTTCGAGCCCTGGTCTGGGAGGATCCCACACGCCCCGGAGCAACTAGGCCCGTGAGCCACAACTACTGAGCCTGCGCGTCTGGAGCCTGTGGTCCGCAACAAGAGAGGCCGCGATAGTGAGAGGCCCGCGCACCGCGATGAAGAGTGGCCCCCGCTTGCCACAACTAGAGAAAGCCCTCGCACAGAAACGAAGACCCAGCACAGCCAAAATAAATAAATAAATTAAAAAATTAAAAAAAAAAGTCGTTTACATTCTCTTTACATGTTCAGGAATATGTTTACATGAGCAGTTTACATGTTCAGGAATATGTAGCTTTTCATCTCTTTTCATAATAATCACTACTATTAGGATTGTGGGGCAGTAAAGGGAAGGAGGGGAAGAATATATATTCTTTACATACCAAGTTGGAACTCAAAATGTATTGATATTTTCTTGTAGAAACAATTTTATAAGTGGTGATTAAATAGAATCTTAGTGGGTATTATTGCATAAGCCATGCTGACTTAACCTAGATTCCTGCTGGCTTCTTAGTAATCAGCTGGTGGGGAAGGGAAGGAAGACCTCAATAGGCAAGGCCTGGGTTATAAGGGCTTGTTGTAGAGGATGGTCACCTACAGTCTACAGGACTCTGCTCAGAAAATATTGTGCATTTTAGCTCAATAGAAGATAACTATGGATTGGAGAACTTGATTAGTCTGAAGTTTGGCAGTGGAGGAGGCTGAATATTATAAGCAGTAGCTGAGACTGTAGTTCAGACATTGATCTTGAAATGTGTTTATATCAATCCCCAACTTAATTTTTTAAAACTTTTTACCTCATCACATATTTTTTAAGATGACATCTAACATTTTCATTGTATGTTTAAATGGTTGCAGAGTATAATTTCTAGCATATTACTAATACCGACACATCATAGTAAAACAGTTATAGCTTCTTTAAAAATATTTTCAAAATCATGTATCAGTTTGACAGCTTCCATTATTCTTAAAAAATCAAACAATGAACAAAGTCATTTGTAACAATTGAAAGTTTTCCTTCCTTGTTTTTCCTTGAAAATGTATTTACATTCCACTTCCCTCACAATATTTTATCCCCATATATTTTTCACTAGAAATCTTTTTAAAAAATCACCTTTTTATACTTTGTTCCAATAAAAAATATATATTAAATTAAATATTTAAAATATTTCAGCGACCATAAGGCTTAAAGTTTTGAAAAATTTCTAATGGATTGAGTTTATGATAATTACCAAAAGTAAATATAATAATAAACTGTCATAAAAATTGTTTTAAGTTATATGTCAGCTGACCACTTATTTAGTCTATTATTAATTCACAATTGGTTAAAATAACATTAATATAAAGTTTGATTTAAAATTATTAAATAGAAATAAAATTTACCAGAAATTTATTTCTTAATGAAATGGATGGAACTGGTTTTCTTTTAAACTTTGTTCATAAATCCATATGTGAATATTACTTATTACAGACTGAGACAGAATGCAGCATCAATTCAATTTTTATTTATTTTATTTTTATAGATGCAAGTACTGAAGAAATTTGTTCACATTGACAACTAGAGTACATGACAAGAAATTTGTTCACATTAATGTGAATAGAGGTTTAGTTATAATGATTCATTCAATTCTTGGAACTCTTTCCAAATTATGTGACAAAAAATCTAGCTATCTACCATCAAAAGTTATTTTGAGTTATATAAGAGCTGACCATTCATTTAGGTTTTTTCTTCAGTTTGTTCAAAGCAAGGAGTTGAAAACACCAGGCTTGCAAAATGATTTGTTACCCAGTTAGTGATTCAGTCTGTCAGTTTCTGGGAGTTATACCAAAAAGGCTTTACCAAAACTTATTAATGACTATTTATTCTTATTACTTTTTCACTTAGAGGCATCTTGTTTAAACCAGTATACTAAAAATGATTTGGAAAATGTTAATTTTAGTACCTACCAATTACAATTTACAGTGATAAATTTATTTTGCCTTTGCTTTAAATTATTTTTATAAATATCTTAGAACTGCATATTTAGCTTTAGTTTATGGAAAATATGTAACATATGAGCTACTAGGTAAAGCTAGTCCTTGTCGTCAAACCAATTAGACAAATGAAATTTTCTGAAAAATCTCACTTTATTTTTCAATTTAAAGTTAATATTCTTGAGTAATCTTAATGTGATTTCTTAAATGTGACAAAAGCTGTTTATGAGTAGACTACATTTACTTGTGTCACTTGAAAAAAATTGAATGTTATATATTAATATTACAGTAATAATATTTCCCATTTTAATAATAGCATCTGATACTGAAATAGGGACTCAACTTTTGGCAGACAGTTTCTTTATGAATAGAAATGTTCTCAGTGAAGGGTTTAAAGTTACAGGTATTATCCATAATGCTATTTCTTGGGATTACTCACTGAATCACCTCCATTCACGGAGATCCTACGTTGCCAACTAAGCCCCAAACAACCTGAATATTGGTATTCACAGTTTTGAAATCTCGTCACCATTTGATTCCTGGGCAAGTCGCTGTGTGTTATAATTTCATCAGTTATGTTGTTTTTAGTAAAACTGGGAATGATTGGAAACATCTATAGATTAATCAGTGTGTAAGTAACGTCTTCTGTCTACCACAGTTGTCACAATCTGCTTGCTGAAAAATGCCTCCTGAAATCTTATGACCTCTACAAAGTATGGCGGTATCTATAAAGGTTTAATAAAATTGTGCTGATGGACTTACCAGCTATCATCTTTTTAGCTATTCATTTGTGGAGCAGAATAATAACTTTTTTTTTTTGGTCATATAGGACCTTCTAGTTTTAACTGTGAGCAATATTAATTTGTAAAAGTTTTCCAAAGTCAGTCTTGATTTCTACTCGTAAATTTCTAATACCTTGAGTATTCTTCTTCTAACATTAACAGCTTTCTTTAAGGTTTGAATGTTTTGCAAATAAAGGATGTGTAGCAAGAGAGATGGTTTCATGCTGTTGTTTTACAATAATGTATCAAAAGCAGTCTCTCTTATGGTCTTTCTGGAGCAGTGCATTCTTTCACAGTTTGGAGTCACTTTCCCAGAAGGGGTATATATCCAAGGGCATTTTCTTATATATTCTCATAACTCCCTTCTTAACTCTGAATGGATTTTAACAAATTGCAGGTTATTAAATGGCATTAGTTTATTTTTGGGTAGCATATCACAAACAGGCTTTATAAGGTATGATGTACTTTATTAGCAATTAAAATATTTTTATAAAGAACAGTGCCAATTAAAAATGATAATGTCAGTTGCTTCTTATCCTTAAATTATATTTTTTAGTATTATTGCAATCAGAATTAGATTCTTGCTATGGCTTTTTTCAAAGTTTGTTCAGCCAGTACCGTCGTTAGTCATGGATGTATAACTGTAGCATCCCTAATGTTCTCTGAACACAGAAGAAAACTCTACACATATATGCAAGTATTGGCATTAGCTGTTGACACAACTCCATTTATATCAATATCTCATCTACAAATATATTGTTTGTATTATGAATATATGACAGGAAGTAGCCACATATTTCTTTCTTCTCAAGCTATTTGTCAGTTATCTATAATAAATACTTAACTGCTATATTGAGAAACTAAGTTAAGAAAATCATGATTTCATGTATAATAAGACTGCTAGGTGAATTTGCTCATCTGCAGTTTCTATTCCATTGAGGTGATGCTAGTGTTGATTTGAAAATCTTCTCTTAGAATTGGTAACTCCAGATTATTGTCATGACAAAAAAACACATTACACTATAGTTTATTTACAACTTATCCAGTTAACAAGGTCATTAACAATATGACACAACTGGAGCCTCATTTCTGTCATCTCCTGTAAACAATAAGGATCTATATTTCTGGATTATTTGTCTTATGGTTTTGTTGATATTTCAGATTCTTCTGCCTACTTTTATCTTGCAAACATAGACTACTTTATGCTCTAAGGAAGTATGGGAGAAAACGAAGTTTTATTTGGTCAGAGGGATCTAAAACTTCTCCATTAAGTGTAACCTTTGCTGAGGGTTTTTGATATATAATTTTTTTTTTCATATATTTGACTCTTGTTAATATTTTGTTTTTTTCTCTCTTTAGCTACTTATTTATTATTTGCTTAACCATGTGAAATTAAGTTGCATATTTCTTGACAATGACAATTAAGTTGCAGTATTTCATACGTAAATACTTCAAAATGTATTCTAAGACAAAGAAATTCTCCAACAGAATTGTAATATCATTATCACATCCCCAAAATTTTAAACTTCAATTGAGTTATTTAATTTCTATTATTATATATCATTAAATAATATCTATTAACATTCATTTCCAAATCTTTCCATTTGTTCCCAAATTGTTTATTATAGTTTTTTCTTTAATCCAGAATTCAATTAAGGCTCACAATTACATTTGTTTTTTCAGTCTCTTTAGTCTCCTTCAAAGCAGTTTTCCCCACTGACCACCTGAGTTTTGTTTTTTTTTAATTTTTATTGAAGTATTGTTGCTTCACAATGTTGTGTTAGTTTCTGCTGTACAGCAAAGTGAATCAGCTATACATATACATATAATCCCCTCCTTTTGGATTTCCTTCCCATTTAGGTCACCACAGAGCACTGAGTAGAGTTTCTTGTGCTATACAGTAGGTCCTCATTAGTTATCTGTCTTATACATAGTAGTGTATATATGTCAATCCCAATCTCCCAATTCCTCCCACCCCCCCTTTCCCCTGTTGGTGTCCATATGTTTGTTCTCTACGTCTATGCCTCTATGGTTTTTTTTAAAAAACTAAATTTATTTATTTTATTTTTGGCTGCATTGGGTCTTCGCTACTGCACGCAGGCTTTCTCTAGTTGTGGCGAGCAGGGGCTACCCTCCATTGCAGTGCATGGGCTTCTCATTGCAGTGGCTTCCCCCGTTGTGGAGCATGGGCTCTAGGTGCACGGAATTCAGTAGTTGTGGCATGAGGGCTCAGTAGTTGTGGCTCGCGGGCTCCAGAGTGCAGGCTCAGCAGCCGTGGCACACGGGCTTAGTTGCTCCGCAGCATGTGGGATCTTCCCGGACCAGGGCCCGAACCCATGTCCCCCGCACTGGCAGGCAGACCCCCAACCACTGTGCCATCAGGGAAGTCCTTTTTTTTAAAATAAACTTATTTTTTATAACTTTTTAGATTAATAAGTTTTTTAGATTAATAGAAATATTAAGATGATAATACAGAGAGTTCTCATATAACCTACACCCAGTTTCCTTTTTATTAACATTTTTTATTAGTATGTTCCATTTGCAATTAATGATCCGGTATTGATTTATTACTATTATTATCATTTTCATTAAAGTTCATAGTGTGATCAGATTTCCTTAATTTTTACCTAATGTCTTTTTCTGTGCCAGGATCCCATCCATGATGCTGCATTACATTTAGTTTTCACATCTCTTTTGGTTCCTCTGGGTTGTGACAGGTTCTCCGACTATCCTTGTTTTTGATGACCTTCACAGTTTTGAGGAATACTGGTCAAGTATTTTTTAGACTGCCCCTTTATTGGATTTGTCTGATTTTCTTCACATGATTGGACTAATGTTACAGGTTTTGAAGAGGAAAACCACAGGGGTAAAGTGCCACTTCATCACATATATGAAGGGTCTACAGTATCAACATGACCACTGCACCACCAGGGAAGTCCTCCCCCACTACTTTTAAAGTCTAATAGTTTTACTAGGACATGTTTAAGAATCATCATTTCAGAATAATTTTTCCAGGAACAGGGTGGGCCTTTTCAATACGTTGATTCAGATCTTTTTTTCTTTCTGGAAGATATTTTTGGGTTTTGGTTTTCTATTCTATTTACTTGTTTTGTTTTCTTCTTTAGAAGCTCCAATTGTATGGATGTTAGATCATCTTTGCCTATCTTCTATCACTATGGCCTTTTCTCTGATCATTTTTACCTCTGTCCTTATTTCAGTTCATTCTCTTGGTTGTCTTTATTTATCTCCTCAATATCTCTCATTATGTTTTTCAGTCAAATCTCCTTCCTTGGAAATTTATTTTTTTTAAACATCTTTATTGGGGTATAATTGCTTTACAATGGTGTGTTAGTCTCTGCTTTATAACAAAGTGAATCAGTTATACATATACATATGTTCCCATATGTCTTCCCTCTTGCGTCTCCCTCCCTCCCACTCTCCCTATCCCACCCCTCCAGGCTGTCACAAAGCACCGAGCTAATATCCCTGTGCCTTGCGGCTGCTTCCCCCTAGCTATCTACCTTACTACGTTGTTAGTGTGTATATGTCCATGACTCTCTCTCGCCCTGTCAAAGCTCACCCTTCCCCTTCCCCATATCCTCAAGTCCGTTCTCCAGTAGGTCTGCGTCTTTATTCCTGTCTTACCCTAGGTTCTTCATGACATTTTTTTCCCTTAAATTCCATATATATG